>NC_063992.1:4858484-5161515 GCF_932276165.1 Plutella xylostella | reverse complement strand
TTAATGTTAAATAGTCTATTTTTCCTCGCCATGATCTAAAGAGGCTACACGCATTGATGAAGAGAATCCTATGATCGGTTCACATACATTAAAGTAAAAATTTGCAAAACCAATGTATTCGAAACTTACCTGTTGTTGTTGTTGCTGCTGCTGCTGCTGTTCTTGTTGCTGATGCTGTTGTTGCTGTTGTTGTTGCTGCTGCTGCTGCTGCTGTTGTTGTTGCTCCCTGCGAGCCGCAGCGGCCGCCTGCGCCATGTGCTGTTGGACCGCCACGTGCGCCTCGAGGTATGCCGTCTTCTGAGCCTCCGTCATTTTGTCCATGTTCACCGTTCCATCCTGGTGAATTGAGAATGTATTTGTGAAAAAGAAGTTTGTAATTTGTATGGCTTATTGTTATAATGATCTAGTTGGCTACTGTATTCGCTATTGCTTTAGAAAACTTTTGTCCTTGTCAAACTCACAAACCGTCTATTCATATTGGAAAATTAGTGGTTTGTTGCGTTGATCGTATGTATACGTATACCCCAGTCCGCTTTGTTCTATGTTTGCTACTGTCATAATTATTCGTCCTATTCCTACCTCGTCGTATCATCATCGATAAAATGAAATAGTAAGTATATAACCAAGGATTGGCTGGAAGAAATTGCTTTTTGGCAATAAGCCCGCCTTTGTGTACTAACTTCTTCTTAATTTGTAATTTGTCTGTGTATGTTTTTTTTAAGTATGCAATAAAATGTATATAAATAAAAAAATAACTAAGTAGGTACTTAATCATAGTAAAATACGAAGTCACAAATATGTTTACCTAACTAAGTACATTCAAAGAAATAAAAATAACAGAAACATATTGGATTAAATTCCATCAGTAATCGAAAGCGTATGCGTGTTTACCTACTCCACATTACTTGTTCTCGCTGGCGGGAATTCCATGAAATTTCCCGTGTTACGTGAAAATGACTCCACCACCGCCACCTTTCACGCGGGGGCGGGGGGTGCGGGGGCGCGGGGGCAGTGCATTCACCCCAGAGGGGGCTGGGGGAAATAATAGTTATAGGTTGGTACTTTCGTTTCAATCAACGCGGTTTGAAATATAACCCGTTTGGCTGTTTGGATAAGGAAGGTATTTTGCTGCTTATATTATTGTATAGGTACTTACAATTTTTTTTATTCTTATTGTTTACTTATTTTTTTTTATTCGTAGGAATCGTGTTTAACTTGTCTCAGTACTTACTTATATATTTTTTTAAGTACTTACACTTTTTAATGTAGGATCATATTAGCATCCGCTAAAAATAGTACTTAATAAATAAACTATACGCGATTGTGATCATACCTATATAATATTTATAAGTTGTGACAGCGTCACAACTTATAAATATTATAATGAAGAATTCGGAGGGGCCAACGCTACGGTCCCCATGGGAACACTTGTCTAGTCTCCCTACCTATTTGTAATTGCCAAATATCGCATGGGCCAGGGTCACCGACCTCTTTCTCGTGCCTACGATAATAAATGAGTATTTCGACAAAGCTATTATGGAGTGAGATTTTCCATAAATCATGCAGTTCGCTGTTGGTCAGTTGGTCAGGGGCGGACTTGAAATACATGAGATTTTTACAGATCATGTTTTAAGTTGGTCGGTATTCTGCTGGATATCTGAATAGATCCATCCATTCAGATATCCTAAGACAGGAAGCCGGTAGTGGCTGTATTGGAACGCCGAGGACAGATAATTAGAATAAAAAATTGTCTAGTGTGATTGTGAACATGATCAAAAAAGCTCAACCCATACTTCAACCATGACACATATAGCTTTTGGTTCTTTGCAAAGAAATTCGATATGTTAACCATTCGATGTGGCCTACCATCGTGCTGACGAGTGTTTGGGGCACTGTTTTCGGCGAATTCGATGTAGCAACTTTTGATTTTATAAAGGGAACCCCATACACACAAACATTCGACACCCGGGGGCAAATCATAATGTCTCCAAACCAATATTTGGTTTCGATATGTTTGCGATGCGAACTTGGACCTGCCCTTCAGCACTAAAGACAATTTTATTAACCACAGTGCCAAAAAACATACAATGCAATGTACGAAAAAATATTTGTAACTAACAAAGTTACGGTGCCCATGAGCAAAAATCATCCATAATTCTCCAGATTAAGTACACAACATTTAAATTCGGGACTCCCTAAGACAAGGGCCGGAGTTAGGGGACTAATGAGAGGGCCCGGGCTCAGGGGGCCTTATCGTACATGCACTGATTAAAAGTAAACGCACCTAGGAGGGTCTGACGTCAAGATAGGGTGCCCACAGAGGGCAACGAATTAGAAAGATATGCAATTTTTCTGTATCTTCAAAATGGTGACTGGTGAAAGAAAATAATGATTTATTTGAAGAGATTGGTTAAAAGTATAATTTAAAGATGATTTAAAGCTCCGAGTAATCAAGTAAGTAAGTATTCTATAAGTAAGTTTTGTATTGTTGTCCATATTTTTGTGTGCAAATAAAGAATATCTTATCTTATCTTATCTTATCTTATTCTTTATAAATGCTTTCCTTTGGTAACAAATGATAGTAACATAAATCTCGCTATAATAATTATTAAAAACAAATTGAAAGTAAAGTTATAATGCTTTAAAGTACCCACAGATGTTTTATTAAAAAGCTTCTGATAATGCTCTACTTACGTCGCCCCATAGCTGGATAATATCATTGATGAGAACCTTCATTATAAATAGGAAAATTTATAAATAACCGCTTTTGCACATATTCCTCAACACATCACTTCTTAAAAACAAAAGCAAACGTCACAACTTTAAACACAAATTGCCGGGAAAACTTTCCACGCTCATGTTCGGAGACGACTAGTTTTTGAAAATGGAAGGTATTTTTCTTCCAGACGTGAAAAAGGAAGTAGTCAAAGGAGGCGGGTGTTGTGGCCGGCCAGTGTGCAGTGAGTGCAGCGCGGGCCCCCGGGGCGCCAAGACGACCCGCGATCGATACCACTTTCCCCTTCGACACGCACCGGCTAAGATTCCCGCCGTCTGCGAGGTGCCCAATTAAAAAGAAAAGTTTTATTTCTCTCTCATAAAAGTAACTTCTTTCTAATAGGTGCGTAGGTAGGTAAATACATCTATTGATGCATCCCAGATAAAAAAACCCTTGGGAAATAAAGAAAAAATATATAAGAAAACCTATACTTACTGAAAACGCAAAATTTAAGGAAACTTTTGACTGTCGCGTGTCGTCGCCAATGCTCAATAACTCGAAAAATCAATATCGTTTGAATCAGTTCGTAAAAAATTAAAATGATTATTTTCGTCCAACAATTATGAGATTTTCAGTTTTCCCCCTCTATTAGCTAGGTGTGTATGTAGGTAGTGTAGGCTCCCACATCAAGGTTGTATGGGGGCGAGAGTACTACGTTCTATTAATACACGGCAGAGCGAGGGTGGGGCTGGGGAAGCCCGCTGCAATGTCAAAGCCACTGGAAATACCCCGGTGGAAATTGTTTCTAACAAACATTTTCAGATGGGTTTCTAAAGAGGGAATGTACGTTATTTTTTTCCTTCTAGGTAAATATGAACAAATAAAAATAACATCACAAATCTTGGAGCAAAAAAATATTCGATGAAGGAGTAGTTACATAAACTGATTATGTATTTTATCATTGAAGCTACCTGAAAAAGTTGAATTTTAATTTCGTAGCGTAAGTAATCGCTACGGCCCAGCGAAGCAACGCAGGGATCAAAATTGAAACAAAATAATGGGCAGAAAGAACGAGCGATCGATACAGAGCGGCAATTGAAGTAGTTGCAGGCTGGCCAGACGTCTCTAGTAGTCGGTTCCTATATGTAGATACACAGTTGTATGTTTCCCCGGTGGGTTGCTGGGATATTGCGTAAATTTACTGTAAATAACGTTTATTTGTAGTTGTGCATACATACCTATAGTCGTATATTTATGTTCGAATAATTGCCATGTACCTAATGCTAGGAAAGGGCGTAAATATTAACGATGAAATAATAAGTAATATAGAGACTCTGTGTGATTTTTGAACAATGCTGTGAATAGGCCCATTTTTATTTGTTTCCGATCAATCAAGTTACATCAAACGGCCACGCACACCAGACACGCCATGACTCAACCTCTGCGCCACCGTCAGTCGGGAAACCCAGTTTAATGCAACTGATGATTCAGGCGCCCCCTTCGGTGGGGGCAGGGGGCGCGTAGTAGAATATCCTTCACCTCCCGCCTAGGTCAGGGTTAACAGCACCCCCGACGAGACTGGGGCTCCACGCTCAGGGGGGCGACCTACGACGCCGTAGGCCCTGACAAGGGGAGACTCCACCGACTAAAAAGTGGGGACAGAAGGGCCCTGCAATAAAGAAGTCTGCATCCGCCGCGGACAGCCCGGCGTCTCCAGCGCGGACATGCGGACATGCGTACCCAAATTCGCAGATTTTCCGGACATCGCATTGCGCATCTTGCCGACGACAACCTTATTACTTGGCAGTTAAAGCG
The DNA here is from genome assembly GCF_932276165.1 of Plutella xylostella. Lineage (NCBI taxonomy): Eukaryota > Metazoa > Arthropoda > Insecta > Lepidoptera > Plutellidae > Plutella > Plutella xylostella. The sequence goes on along the minus strand of NC_063992.1, from coordinate 5,156,984 downwards.
GATAATTCATTACTATATGTAACTGCCTCAAGATGTACGGCTGCCGTTGGATAGTCGGCCGTGAGACGCGATTATTGGGTCGCGTTTCGTTTGTGGAGTTTCGGTGAGAGTTTTTATTGAATTTTGGGCTTTGTATCGTGTTCGGTAGGGTCTGTGTTTGGCTGGCGAGGGGGGTGGGTGGTCGCTCGATAGTGTGGAGCGATCAATAGAGGTAGCGAGGGGTGCGCGCGCCCCCGCGCCCCCGCCGCCCCGCCGCCCTGACCCCCCGACGCATCAACAACCTCTGCACCGCGGAGGCATGCGGGGTCGATGACAACCATTCCGACGCAGATTTACTTTTGTCACTTCGCATTTCCAGAAAAGGGGAATTATATTTATTGGCAATGGCAGTAATTTTAAATGTTTTGTTTAGGTTTAGTTACAATTATAAAGGGTCAAGGACTCACTTTATTCGCAAGTATCAAAATAAGTATACGATATAAGATAGGGCTTTGGAACTGGAATTATCTATTATACTACGACCGTGCCGAAAATAGAACAACGTGGACACCTCCCCCTGGCGGAATGTTATTGGGTAATTTTGGTCCAAAATACCTCATTGCTCTACAAGTCATTATATGACTCATAAGGTGACAGATAAACTCACATAGTTATTTATACATTTATAGCTATACAAATAAAAATATTAAAAAAGTCACGATCCTTCACCGGAACGTTCGAAGCACCGCTTCTTAGGACGTATCACCTTATCTATACGTTCAGTGCACCATGGGCAGTCAGCATCTAGTTAGCCTATCCTTACACTAGCCCTTCACCGCGGTGACAAAGCCTAGTCTAGCTCTTGTGCCTTTCACCAACACGCTAAGAAGTAGAGGAGATGTAAGCCAGACAACATTTAGAGGAGGACCACACCTGCCAACTCCGCCTGCACGAATCTATACACACGACAGTTGCTGACAGGAACACCTAAAGAGCATTGTCCCGGCTCAGCCTCAATGCTGAGATAGACTGATGATGGTCACAATTCTATGGGCGAAAGACTCTGAACTAGTACGGGGCGGGCGCATTTAACACGTGACAAAAGTTCTCCGTTCTCACTCTTGAGGCTGCGCGATGCAAATGTGAGTGGGCGGGATGCAAAATTGTTGTCACTACGTCTAGCGTTTCGCCCTTCTGATGAACCCAGCTGGAGACTGACCTGGAAGTTGATGGTAGAGGTCACGATGCGCATGCTCTCGGCGTAGTTGCGCAGCACGCTGTCCGTGCTGAGGCAGCTCTGGCGCCACTCGTACAGCTGCTCCAGCCGGGTCACGCAGCGCTCGCAGATCTTCTTCGGCAGGAAGTCGTCTTTGGATATCTGCTGGAGAGCCGGTTGTTAGGAGGAAGTCGGTGAACAGATAAGAACTAGATGTCATGTTACGTAGCGCAGGGATACCCGGATTTACCCCTGGTGTTGGCTGTGCAGGTCATCGGTTTTAGAGTGGTTTCAGACCAGTTTATTTTTAGGCGCGAATAAGCTCGAATTTGGTAGCATAATGTACGCTTCTAAGCTGGTATAAGTCATGTGTACTCGCGATTGATACTGACTCACATGACATCAACGGTTCGAGAGAAAACACCAAAATGTAGCGCGCTTGTAACGATCGTATACGCGTCAATAAATACGCTGGTCTAAACTGTTCTACCATGTGAAAAAAGGATATTGCAAAATAAATGATTCAAGTACTTCTTAGTATTGATGCGTTCATAAAAGTAATAAGTAGGTAAGTAGGGTAACGTAACGTACCTAGGGACATTTTCGACTACCCCAACTTTGAATGAAGCTATCGCAGCGTACAACTAAGATATTAATGTGAAATTTTCTTTATTCGGTAGGATATATAATCTATTATCACTAGTATTTGTGCTAAAGCTTTAGTGTGGCCAGATTTTATTAAATTAAGATAAAAGTAAAAATGCTTGTTTTGACCCAAGGTACGTTACACGTTTGTACCTTGGGACACTGTTTCCTATAGCTTTGTACTATGGAAAATGCAAACTTCTAAATAACGCCTTATATCTCTGTTCTTATTGATTTACAGCATCTCTCTTCTGTATAGAATCACTCTGGCACTAATAAGAACAGAGATATAAGGCGTTATTTAGATGTTTGCATTTTCCATAGTACAAAGCCATAGGAAACAGTGTCCCAAGGTACAAATTTAATCGTGTCCCAAGGTACAAAAAAGCAATATTTAACCAATATTTAAATATCTTTATTTTTAATTAATAGGAATCTTTCAGATAATTGCCATGTCATAAAATTAAATTACTGAAAAGTTATACGTGACATCCATGTCTTTATTTTGAGCATGCCTCAATGAGATAAAGCAACACAAAAAACTATACAAAAGCTACTTTTGACTCCAAAAAATTTCATATTGTCTTCACCACACACTCGGTGCTGGTATGATCACGAGACTCACTAGTTTTGCCAAGCGAGTAAAATACTATGCCTAGGGTAGAATTTTAATGTGTTTATTTAGCCGGTTTTTAAAATACAATCAATGTCCCGAGGTACAAGCGTCCCAAGGTACGTTACGTTACCCTACCTAATACATTCATTGTAAAAGAAAAAGAAAAGAATCAATATAAAAAATATTGCTCTATTTATTATGTATGTACTTAATGGCTTTTCCTGGAAAAGTAATCCCTACAACGTTAACGAAGTAGTTTCAAAAAAATATTCCGAGAAAACGTAATTCTATTGAAGTATTGTACACAAACATACATACACCAATATTCAACAACAAGCAACGTATTTATTTTCCAATAACAGATTCTCACAAACTATTGGATGGGGTCGCGTGGCTTACACGCTTCATTTCAACAAATAATAAATAAACTGTTGGTTCTATTGTGTCTCCCAGTGTGTACCTGCCCTAATCCGCTCCGAGTGTCACTGTGACCTACTTGTGTACGGACAAATCACCATCGTTAGTATCTCGTTAGAGAGATTTATCTTTTTGTAAAAAGCTTACGTATTAGATGGTATTGTGGTGGTACCTAACTACTTGTTGTTTTATTAGTGGTTTTCTTTTTAATAGTATGAACAAAAATATAAATAAGCTCATTTGATTTCTGTAAAGTAACAAGAAATCTTTTACTATATGTACATAAAATACTATGTAAAGTACGATGAAGTTAATTTGTAAAGTGTCTCTCTATCACCCCTCATTCAAAACAAAATGATAAAAAGCTCCGATAAAAAATCCAATTACGTTGCCGTCAATCATACAACGTTATTCAAACAAATCGATTGTTATGATAAAGTATTTATAACTGCGAAATAAACAGGAAAACTCCAACCAAAATAGAAAATAATAATATTTGTGTAATTGCGTGGGCCTCCTCGTAGCGGCGTCGTAGCGCGCAAGCGTCTACGAGCGCTACGCCGCCTCGCTACGCTTCCTCGTAGCAAATTTGTAGCACTTTCAAACGAAATAGAAAAAAAACTGAATTTTCACACCTTTACCAACACAAATACATTTTCACCGGCCTTTAAACTTACACATACGGATTAATAGATAATAAACAACACATACTTTAGAGACACAAAGACGAATGGCGTCTTAATCGCAACAAATTTCACTTATTTTCGAATGCAAAATTGACATTGTTGTGTACTCACCATGGTGGGCAGGCAGCTCCGGAGCTTGTAGAGGATCTGGCGCTGCTCGGACTCCTTGTCGAAGATGTGCAGTCGCGGCCCGCTCTTCAGCGAGCAGAGCCGACAGAGGTCCGTGAAGGCCGTGAAGTTCAGGTCTTCTGGCTCCGTCATGGCGAAACACCTGATGAGGAGGTCGAGGAGGCAGGAGTTGTCCATGTGGAGGCTGAGGGAGACGGTCAGGACATGTTCGTCGGGGAGGCGCCGCCCGTCTGTGCGCGAGCCGCGGCCGCCCCCCCGCCGCCCCCGCGCCCCCTCGCCGCCCCCTCGCGCCGCCCCCAGGGGGGAGCGCCGCGTCCGATTGTGCCGATCATCGATCGACTTTGTTTTCGCTGTCTTGTCTCGCGGTCTATTGATTGTTGTGTGGAGATTGCCGTGCGTTAATTAGGGGTTTGTTTGTTTGTATGTCATTGCAGGTAGTGGACGCCAATCTAATAATGTATAACGTTTAATAAGTCGTACTCGTACGCAATTACTTATTAATTAGCATTCATGCATTCATTAGGAAAGATTTAATGAAACCAGATATAAAGGCGTCTTAATAAAATAAAATGTACAATAATGACCAGTTACGTATAAACAAGCTAGATAGTTACCCAAATCCCTGTAGTTCAATCTTAGTAAAAATAAACATAAATCAATAAGTTATACGCCATTTCCGCCATAAGGAAAGCGCGTAAGGTGTTTCATTGAGTATTCGTGGGTAGGTGAGCGCTGCTAACGGGACACATACAGGGTGTTCAAGTTCAGAGCCCGGGCCGGGCCCCGCCAGGAGTTCACTGCACCCCTCGAGCCCCGCCGACTAAATGCGGAAAGGGGGGAATCATTTACCAGCAACCTCTACTTTACCTAATTCTCTCTTATTTTAGTACTCTTATTTTTGAGAGGTCAAGTTTGATAGTAGTAAATAAAAGTAAAAAACTTTTATGAAAAAATCACCAAGTAAGTTAATTTTATAAGGCTCGGTATTTTTGAAGAAAGTTCAATGTTACTTCACAAGAGTTCACCGAAATAGTAGGCGGGAATCCTTGAGCAAGGATTACAATCGGAGAATTTTCATTGAAACTTTAGCTTGCGTAACGTTGTCGTAACTTTTTTCTCGTAACAATACAAAACACTTTTTGATGATTGTGTAGTTACATCTTAGAATAAGGACTCAGAGTTTTTCTGAAAAGGAACCCAATCCAAAATATCCTTCCTTCAAGAAACTTTCCATATTGTCATTGTCAGTTTTGTAAACATTGTCAAATTGTGGACATTGTGGACATGTTTAGTTATTGTTAAATATTACTTCACTATTGTCGTAGGAGGCCTAGTTCCACAAATTATCCTTTACACAACAGTCTCTAGACCAATCCGTGATGACTACAACCACCACCGACAGTTCGTTCCTGGCCGGTGACTCGGAGCGCACGCTGGCCATCATCAAGCCAGAGGCCTACGAGGATGCGGAGGCCATCGAGAACACCTTGAAGAAAAACGCATTTACCATTTTAGCTGTAAGTACATAGAGAAAATATGGTAAGTAGGGTAGCTGACAAGTTAAAAATACAAGTGAAGATGTTATATTTAGCAAATGTAGGTACGATGTGTTTAGCAAGTAAACAGATTGTAACAGGTAACGTGGGAGTATTTGTATTGCATAGTAGGTACCTAACTGGTTATTAAAGCCCTCCTACATACTCTTACTGTTTGTTTGTAAACTTTACGATTTACGAAGGTCGTCCTACCTTTGTATTTGTAGGTAGATACACCTACACTGAAGCCTCTCGCAGAGGGGGAGGTCGTGGCCTTGTCCTCATATTTAGATATTATTATTTGTTGATACTAAATAGATCAAAGGTTTTCTTACTCCGTATTTCCAACAAAACCTCCTTTATCAATGCATAGATTTTGTTGCTGTCCTATGGTACCCCAGTGGTACAGAGGGCCTTTAACTACTCTAGCCTCCGTCCAGCTCAGGCTTTGCGCTCGCAGTTCGCCGTCCACTGTGTGCCGCCATCTTTCCATTCGAAGGAAATGCTCGCTTTGCTCTCGGCTCCTTTTCTGATGGTGTGGCAATGCTTGAAATACTTAACTTTCAGTTTCATACGCAAGCAAAACAGAATTTACTTCAATACTATCGCAAAAAAATTATTAATAACAGAAATATTGCAAAATACCGACATAATATTTGAAGCATTAGTGGCACGCGGCACTCTCGTTTTCATGCATATGCTGCAGATACATGCGCGCATATGTTACCGTTCAATATCCTACCCCCCATGTTTTTCCGCGTCGGAAAATATTTGTCAGAATCGGACACCCTAAACAGGTCTTCCGTACCTTCGTTTAATATGAGTTAGGTATATGAGATATTCGAGTTGCAGAAAGGAAAATTAAGCTAATGTCGGAATTAATCTATGTCTCTTTCAGTCCATATACGAGTATTGTCAAAGCAAGATAGCAATACATTTAATGCCGACATTAGCTTAAAGTTCTTTTGTGCACTCAGTGTAAGTTCTTTAATACCTTGTCACATGCACTTCCAGAGTCCAATTATTGCGCGGGGGTGCGGGGGACGCGAGGGGGTGCGTTTGATATGCAAAATTCCATTGATTCACTCATGTTCCGGAGGGGAGGGGGAGATTTTCTGTAATTGCATGGAGGGAGAGTGCGGATCAAATTCCTTTAGTAGGCGTAAAGAGTGACAGTTTTTAAAAGAATATTATGAATATAAGTAGTTGTAAGTAGATAGGTGCATTAAAATTTCAGCTAGGTACATAAGGTACGGGCCTGAAATACCTACTGTATAGACTTGCAAATGTAAATCACTCAAAATAACATTATTTGTTATCAATAGGGTGAGAAAATTAACGTGTTAAAACCCAAGTAGCAGTACCTAACGACATAATTTGCTTCTATTAAGGCATATCTGACTGCGTTAGATGGTACAATTTTTTTTCTAATACGTCTTCTTATTATCTTAATTATTATTATTTTCCTCATTATCATCCCCTCAGTGAGTGTCCAGTGCATGCGAGTGAGTGATATGCAAAACTCGTGTTGTCGCGGGCGGTCTCGCATCATCTGAGACTGTAGGGAGAGGGTTGCGGATTTATGTGCGTGCTTCATGATTAGGGTTGCCACTCTTGCCATTGACGGACCTAAATGTTAAAAAAAAAATAAGTTAGCCTCCAGATGCCTATTATTAAATTTACTTCTTTATTAGTTTAGTACAGATTGTATTAGTAATAACTGTGTCAAATTAATTCTACCAAAATTTAATTGTAACGAAAAACCATCATCAATATCATCGGTCATAAGTCGTCGACATATGACCGACTTAGTCGTTTGTACTTACGGTCAGCTGCATAAGTAGCTATAGAAAGAAGAAAGAAAGAAAGAAACATTTATTTGACACACTGAACAATAAAAAACAGAAACAAAAAGAAAAAGAATACTACAAAAAAAATTATATGAAAAAAAAGAAAATAATACAAAGAAACAAGGTTGATGTCCAGAGCGTCAAAAAGGCACCAGCTCAGCGTGTGCTGTGGCCAGAGAGGCCACAGCGCTGGTTTTCAGCTGGCCCTTAGTGTTGTGACCTCAGTCACGAACGCGAGGTATATTAATTAACATGTAATTAGTATTCTTACGGAATTCTGACAGTTATCAATTTTAGACAAATCAGAGATCACAAACCTTTTTGGGCTGGGCACTTTTTCAATACGAGTCTGGACATCTGAGACTATAATAATTTTTTTTTAGTCCCTGTATCCATTTTATTAAGTGCGGCGCTCCAAATTAAAAGGGGATTTACCTACGGTGAGAAATAATTACCGTACCTAAATATATCACAAACAGTGAAAAATACAATTAAAGATAATCTCAATTATCTTATATAATTATCGCTGTCGTAGAAAATATATCTAAAAACAACTAGTAATTCTTTTTGAAACGGTAGCCGTAGTACGCCGATGTCAGGCCGATGTTGCGTTCGTATTTGAATAGAGGTGAAAAATTTGCAATAGTCGGAATTTCGTTCCTGTAGAAAAACGCGTGAACCTTTCGTTGAATTGTCGTAAAAGTAAAGTCATCAAAATGTATGAAAGATAGTTGCGGACCGCTCTTTTTCGGTTTCTGAAACTCTTTTGTGTCTTTATATTCTTTGATAATTTTATAGACACTTGACAGACTCACGCCAATCATCTCGGAAGTCTTTTTAGCACATTCCTTTGCACTCCAATCAGTTGTTTCCGGCCAATTTTCTATATTATATTTGTAAATATTTAGAATGATGGTCTTTTCGTTTGGCGAAAAAGAACCACGAGGACGCTTTTTTCTGGGAGAGAGAAAGTCTGACTCTTGTGCTCTGTCAGTTGGGGCTGTTTCCCGGGAAGGGCCAGGTTGTGGCTCCATAACGTTTATAAAAATCAACAAACGATCACAACGCGAAAAGTCAACAAGGAAAAACCTAACAGAAACTTAACAAATATAACAAGATGTAGACAAGAAATAGAAGCAAATTACACTGAGACTGAGAACATATGAGAAAGAAGTCGAATGAAAATCTTTCTTGAAAACTCACTAACCGATTTTGATGAAACCTACACTTGGTTCCTACGGTCGGAGGATCCTCCCTTTGCCATGGGGAAGCGCCTCCAGCATCTCCATACTGCCTTCCTAAGCTTGGACCATTTCCCACCACGCTGGTCCACTGCGGTGTTGGTGGGTTCACACATCTAGATGTTTTCCTTCTCCGTAAGAGCGATGGTATACATTGTACTTAAATTCAAAGAACTCATTGTTACCTACATGTCAGCGCCGAGATTCGAACCCGCATCTCTTGCTTCTGAAGCGGGCGCTTACCCGACTGAGCCAGTTGGACTCGCGCACTGAGTGTTCCGTACAAGTCTACTTAATTACCTGAGGTAGTTTTCCTTTTAATTTCATCATATTAATGTACATCTATACGAAATATCAGCTTGATATCTTTACCCGTTTCCGAGAAAAAAGGTGGTGACAACAAAGTGTGATCCTATCCTATAAGGGTTCTTTTTTTTCCTTTTGAGGTACGGAACCCTCAAAAAGAATAGTGACAATCGGATCAATCGTTTCGGAGGTATGCGTGGACAAACATACATACCAACAAGCATATAAACATACATAGGTACATAAACATTTATAAAATTTTGAATATTTGTTTATTAGCCCTAATACATATATTGTCATATGTCAATATGGTGCAGTTCCAATAATCTTACATACATACCGAACATATATGTACTTACCGAATAGACAATCTTTTTTTGAAATTGATTAAAAAGGTTTATTATCCCTGAATTTTGTAGGAAGTGATGCCATGCTAAAGAATAAAATAAAGCAATTAAAATTATTTCGATACATTGGTCGTGAGTCGTGATCCTACTTCATATTATAAATGCGAAAGTTTGTAAGTGTATGTGTGTAGGTATGTATGTATGTACGTGTGTATGTTTGTTATTTCTTCACGTCAAAACGGCTGAACCGATTTTAATGAAATTTGGAATGGAGTTAGCTGACACCCTGGATTAACTCATATGTTACTTTTTATCGCGGAATTCCCACGGGAAAACTTATTAAGGCGAAGCGAAGCTCGCGGGAACAGCTATTATATTGAAATATTTATTATTTTTGTATTAGTTTACTTGAGCAAGTAAATATTTAGTTTTATATATATATTTTTTTTATATATGTATTTAGTTTTATATATATATATTATATTTATATATTTATTTATCTTTTTGTATAAAAATATTAAGAAAAAATTATTGCCCAGAAATGGATCGCAATTTTTCCTTTTTTTCGGTAAAGAACTTTTTTAGTAGGATCACTTATAAAATGTCAGAATTCTTTTCAATTAAAAATTAGAGAGTAGGATGGGTTGTGTTGTGTTGTGTTGTGTGTATGTCTGTATGTGTGGACTGTGTGTAATTTGAGTAAGCTAGGTTGGTGTATAAGTAGATAGAAGTAAGTAGTTAGGTACATTAAGTAAAAAAAAATATTTATAAGTAAATAATAAGACGCATAATACTAAGTTTATTAATAAACCATAAATAATAGAATACCTAGGTACAATATGAATGCATAACATAATATAATAAGAGTTAAATAAAAGTACGTACGCTATACACTTCTGTACCTTGTCAAACTGACGAACCGTGAATGTTTCAATGAATGGATAGGCGGTTTGTTAGACTGACAAGGTACAAAAGTGTATAGCTAATGCAGCTGACTATAGGTACCTAAAAATGAATAAAAAGTCAACACTTCTATCAAGGTCAAAATTATGTGGCTTGGCCTATTTTATAAGATACAAGTCTTAGTTTAACTTTAAAAATAAATTATTTGTGTTGAAATATGTAACTAAAAACGAGTATTTATTAAATATTTACGATAATAAACTATACATTGTATTTATCGAGCGCCACCCCTAGCGCCCGTGCCACGCGCACTCCCCCCCGTGATGTCCCGTCGCCGTCGGTCACTCTCCGCTATCACGGCCACCCTACTGCTACATGTTATCTATTGAAACCATAAAAAGTATCATTATAAATTCCTACCTATTGACTTTTCGAGGGTCAAGCGCTGCTACATGCAAAGCGACTGTGGGATTTGTCCTTACAGAAAACCTATGCATAATCGGCTGTCGCTGCACGGGTTCGTTATCGATGTAGATTAATGTCACTATATCGCGATTCGCCATAAATACGGCGCTGTCATTGGTGAAACGCGCATTAAACGACTTAATCGATGTCGATAACCGACCCGTGCTGCGGCAGCAGTTGTAACTAGCTATCGATTGCAGTGTTCGTTTATCCATGTCTGTCTGTTTACCTTTTGTTGGTGCCCCATATACTTATCTAATACTTACCGTAATTTTAATGGTAAGAAGGGAAACGTTATGTATAGGTAACTGTAAACTCCTATCGGGTTCAATTTATAGCTATCAAACCAATACCATCCGCTAATTCTACTCTCTTTATGACTCACAGAAGCGCACAGTAAAGTTGACTCCCGAGCACGCGGCGGACTTCTACTCTTGTCACTACGGCAAGCAGCACTTCCCTCACCTAGTTGCGCACATGTCCAGTGGACCCATAGTGGCGCTAGTGCTCGCTGCCCCGGACGCCGTGGAGAAGCTGAAGGAACTCATGGGACCCGCTAGGTAAGGCACTAGACAGCCTGGCTGCGCTGCCAGAAAAACATAGTGAAATCGTATGGAAGCCCGCGCACTAGACAGCACCAATTCTAATAATTATGTTTTAGAGGCTGCTGCAGCCTGTGATAGTCACTACGTGGATAACTAGACCATTTAACTAGCTAGGTATTAAAGGCAAGGATTTGTGGAATAACCGATAGCTAACAGTAAAGTTGACCCCCGAGCACGCAGCGGACTTGTACTCTCGTCACTACGGCAAGCAACACTTCCCTCACCTGGTGGCGCACATGTCCAGTGGTCCCATAGTGGCGCTAGTGCTCGCTGCCCCGGACGCCGTGGAGAAGCTGAGGGAACTCATGGGACCCGCTAGGTAAGACCGACCGCGCCTAGACAGCCTCACTGCGGTGCCATGATGGCGGCAGCATAATATGACGTTGTATCAGAGCCCAGCTACGAATTCAAATAGGTAATATGTTTTAGAAGCTAATAAACCATTTAGGTATTCATACAGGAGTGGAAACCACCAATACGAAAACGTAGCTTTGAGATGCTTTACCTATTCCCGCTAATCTGGACACCATTACCTTTATCCGTGCATCGATGACGGGATTTTATAGAGAACGTCAAGAACCTAAAGCGGCCCATTCACGTGACGCACCGCGAGCCGGACAAATCCGTCATCGCCCACACACTACACGAACGGCACGAACCCCAAGTTGCACTCCAGTCGATTGTCAACTTTATTGAGCCTTGGACAAGGCACATAACCTATTTCTCTCGCGGCGCACCCAGACGGCGAGCGCTGCGCCGTACCGTGAGCCGCACCCACCTACCCACGCTGATTTGTCCGCGGACTTGTCGCCAGCGACGAATCCGCCGGATTGGTACGCCCGTGAATGGGGGCCTTAAGAGTGATTCTAGAAGAGGGCGTAGCGTTTTTGCATCATCATCAGCCCGTAATCATCCACTGCTGGAAAATTGTACTTAGGCCTCTGCCAAGGAGCGCCATAAAACTCTGTCCTCAGCCTTCCTCATCAAACCATGTAAAATTTACTTTTATGTCTGTTGTGTTAACTGCTGGTGTTCCTTATTTAAATAAATAAATAAACCACTACCAGCTACTCACGTATGTCTAAGGTCGTCAGTTCAGCCGGACGTATTTGAGCATAGTATTTACAAATTAATCGTATCGAATCCGAATCTAGTAGGTGCAAGGTACCTACCAACGTAAAGTTTCATTTAATAAACGTTTCTACGCTCTCAGGGATGGAGATGTGTTCCTAGATCCTTATACAATTGAATTTGTCCTATCTAATATTAACCTCCAGGGTAGAAGAAGCGCTAGCGTACTGGCCGGACAGCCTGCGCGCGAGCTACGGCCGCCGCTCGCCGTACGGGGACTACTTCAACGGCATCCACGGCAGCGCCTCACACCCGGAGGCTGTCAGGGAGATACACTTCTTCTTCCCTAATAGTAAGACCAGATTACTATGTCTTGTACCGATTATTTTTGGAAAGAGCACTTATAGCTACATACTTACACACAATGTAGCAATAACACAGAATATAATCTAGTACTTACGTAATAGCCTTTAGAAATAGTAAATCCAAAGCCAAACATACTTCTACTCTCTGATTTTTAATTGGAAAGAATTCTGACATTTTATAAGTGATGCTACTAAAAAAGTTCTTTACCGAAAAAATGAAAAATTGCGATCCATTTCTGGGCAATAATTTTTTCTTAATATTTTTATACAAAAAGATAAATCTAAATATTTACTTGCTCAAGTAAACTAATACAAAAATAACAAATATTTCAATATAATAGCTGTTCCCGCGAGCTTCGCTTCGCCTTAATAAGTTTTCCCGTGGGAATTCCGCGATAAAAAGTAACATATGTGTTAATCCAGGGTGTCAGCTAACTTCATTCCAAATTTCATTAAAATCGGTTCAGCCGTTTTGACGTGAAGAAATAACAAACATACACACATACATACATACATACATACACATATACACTTACAAACTTTCGCATTTATAATATGAAGTAGGATCACGACTCACGACCCATGTATCGAATTCATTTTAATTGCTTTATTTTATTCTTTAGCATGGCATCACTTCCTACTAAATTCAGGGATAATAAACCTTTTTAATCAATTTCAAAAATTGGTGTGGGCTCAAGTGAAGGGGCATGTCGCAAGACACAACACAACCTACAAAATGGCGGAAGTTAAAAAACTACTACTAGAAGGTATAAAAAATGTTACTCCTGAGAAATGGCAAGCATGCATCAGCCACACAATAAAAGAGGAAGATAAGATGTGCACTCTCGACGATTTTATCGACAGAGTTACAGAATCTCTAATAATTAAAGTCTGCGATGCTGATGATGAAGATACTGATGATGATGATGATAATAGTGATGATTAGGTAGAGATTTTAATAAACAAATCCATCATCATCCATCCATCGTCATACCTATAGCAGTTCACTGCTGGACGTATTCCCTCCCAAAGCACGCCACTGGATTGGACAGACTCTGCAGCTGGGTAGAAACAACTTCCAATCAGAGGTCAATAGAAGAATACAATTGGGCTGGGCAGCATTTGGCAAACTTCGTCAAGTCTTCTCGTCGCCCATACCACAAAGTCTCAAGACGAAAGTCTTTGATCAGTGTGTCCTACCGGTTATGACCTATGGGGCTAAAACGTGGACACTTACTGTGGGACTGGTTCACAAACTGAAGGTCACTCAGCGAGCTATGGAAAGAGCTATGCTTGGAGCTATGCTTGAAAGATCGCATCCGGAACGAAGTAATCTGACAGAGAACTAAAGTCACCGACATAGCTCACCGAGTTAGTAAGCTTAAGTGGCAATGGGCTGGTCACATCTGTCGAAGAACCGATGACCGATGGGGTAAACGTGTTCTGCTGTCTTACTCCCAGCGATGAGTCGCTGACACAATTTCACCTGTATCGCTAATTTGGTACCACCACCGCACATTTTAGACTCACAGTTTGCTGTGACGACACGCAAGCCAGTCAGTGCACACAATACAATTTTATAGAGCGACATCTCTTTTTTTTACCTCTATTCAAATACGAACGCAACATCGCCCTGACATCGGCGCGGCTACCGTTTCAAAAATAATTACTAGTTGTTTTTAGATATATTTTCTACGACAGCGATAATTATATAAGATAATTGAGATTATCTTTAATTGTATTTTTCACTGTTTGTAATATATTTAGGTAGGTACGGTAATTATTTCTCACCGTAGGTAAATCCCCTTTTAATTTGGAGCGCCGCACTTAATAAAATGGATACAGGGACTAAAAAAAATATATTATAGTCTCAGATGTCCAGACTCGTATTGAAAAAGTGCCCAGCCCAAAAAGGTTTGTGATCTCTGATTTGTCTAAAATTGATAACTGTCAGAATTCCGTAAGATTACTAATAACAGTGTAGTATGGCAAATGTTTTTGAAAGTAACTGTATTTTTGTTTTTTGTTTTTTTTTGCTGTGTGTCAAATAAATGATTTCTATTCTATTCTATTCAAATAAGGTAATAATTTCCAAACTTCAGGGGATGATCAGTAAAAAGATCCAAACAAACACAAGTTTCAGTTTTGAAATATCTGGATATTGAAGAGTTATACTTACCAAGATTATTTACGTTATACCTACAGTGATAGTCGGCCCGATCCTCAGCCAATGGCAGATCAAAGATTACATCCAGAAGCACATCACGCCGACTCTCCTGCCGGCGCTGGCTCAGCTAGCCAATGAGCGTCCAGACGAGCCCGTGCTGTGGTTGGCCGAGCAACTCCGGCGGGCCAATCCCAACGAACCAGAGATCACTATGAAGGGAGCGGCCGATGACCCGCGCTGCCATAGCTCTCATGGATCGGAAGAGTCCATTAAATAATGTGTTACTGTAGCATTTGACAAAGTTTCGTGCTATATTCTCAATAAATACTACTTACTCTAAATTTTCCTGCGTTTTTCATATTTTTCTAGGATTGGTGTCTTGTTGATTATTATGGTAGTTTGCTTTCTCTATGGTTTCTAGGTTTAAAAAAGGTACAATAGTAAATTCTATCAACTAAATAGTATTGATCTATAGGCCAGGGTTCTTTTAAATTTAATATAAAAAAATAGTAAAGAGTTTTTCCCCAATTTATTTATTAAGTATACAAACTGTTTACAAAATGAATGATAACATTATCACAGGCTGACGTACTAGAAGATATTGCTTCGTTGCAGAAAGGAATAGCGACACAATAACTGGATATAGAATACATATTTAAGAGATTACATAAAATCTTTTACGTACTTCTAAATATACGATAGCCAGAAACTAAGGACGCATCAATGCTATGACTATTCTTTACATCTATAAGTACACTTTACACTTTCCTAAAAATTATTAAAAAATCTCCATTTTGGAATGACATAAAAGCAAAAAGTAATCTCCAATCTCGCCCTTCCTCCGACGCGATAAGGAATAGTCACAATATTTGATTGTTAACACATAAAAGCTTAAAACTACCTAAGATTTGGTAAAAATCATGGCTTAAGTAAAGGAGATTCCAATTACAGCTACAATCTTATTTTGAGGATGTTGATTGTAGAATCTGTGGACAAACAATTTTCTTTTAATACTTATCATAAAAATACAACTTTTAGATAACAGGATGCACTTGACGAGTAAGGAAAAGCCTGAACGTGTTCGTCGTCGGTCCTTATGTGTATCCTAAATGTAATTGATTCTGAAGGCATTTTCACTGAGGAAAAAAAACACTACGTTATAGGCATTTTATTTAAACTGATTAAAGTCCAAATCTAAAACTCTTTGTCCGAACTGCAACATGATAAATTATAATAAAATAAGTACCTACAAAAATTCAGAATCGAACTCCTTAACGGAAAGTATTGACATCCACGACGGGTCCTAAGATAATTATTGCATACGGAATATGAATACTGGTAGCCCAGAAATGAAGACTACTGTACTCACCAACGGCCGCCCCTCATCAGGTCGACGTAGGTGCCGGCGCGCGCGGCGCACAGCCCGATCTTCTGGCAGACGCCCTTCGTGCCGAAATCCTCGATCAGGTGGATGATGCTGTCGCCGTAGATCTCCAGCAGCAGGTGGCACTGCGGGGAGACGGGGGTGGTGTTAGGAGGTATGTTATTTGTAAAGGGAAGGGGGGTTCCGGTGATAAAACGCAAAAAATAACAAGAGTGCTCAACAAGGGTGGAGTGGAGGTGTTGGTGAAATTACGCAAAAAATAACAAGAGTGGTCGACTAAACGTTCGGTTCGTTCGGTCGTCGGGTTCGTTGCTTTCGAACGTCGAAGTCACAATACAATGATTTTCAGGCTTAAAAGCGGTTAGAGGCGGTCTCTCTGTCGTAAATCAATGGATATATGGAACGTAATGTAGTGGTTGGTAGAGGAAGCCCGAACAGCGCTTGGATGAGGGATATTACAGGTCACGGAAACTTTTTGTTGTAAGTTGTAGCTTAAAATATGTTTTTGAGGATACCTACCTACCTTTTAATTAATTTAGGGAAGAAATTACCTTTAATCTTTAGGATACGGATCAGAGTTAGGGCATGCAATACCGCAATACCGGTATCCGTAATACCGGGATCCCGGACAAAATTCCCGCTATTTTCAATACCGGTATTGAAAGTTAATACCGGTATTGAAGTAATACCGGAATCGGACTTTTTTAGGCTTTAAATAAAGCGATTAAGATTTAGTTAGCCTTGTGTTCCTATATACTGTGAAAGCGCACTTGTTCCCAACCGTTTTATGCAGTTTTCGGCTGCTAGAAATCTTCTGTTGACCATGTGTAAACCGGCACCGGATGTAAAAAAATAATTTATTCTAAAATTTCAACTCTAAAACTTAATTCTCGTAAAAATCTACAACAAAATACAGAATATGATTGCATTTTCTTGTTTTATTTTGATGTATACGACCTTTAATCACAGTTTATGCCATTTATTACAAGGAAGTCTAATACCGGTATTAATACCGGGATCCCGGTATTGAGTTGTAATACCGGAACTCAATACCGGTATAGAAAATTGTTCCGGTATTGCATGCCCTAATCAGAGTATAATGACCAATGCCTCTGGACTCATCCACTCACAAATAAGGTTATACACATGATCATCTGTAGAGAGTTTATACCTCTATTAATATTTACACTAATTTTATTATTATCTACAGTTCTTTTATTATATATTAACATAAGAATTATGTTTATGTTTGATTTATATTAATCTAATTCTGGACGGTTAAGGACGCATCAGTATAGTAATCCAATGTTATGGTCTCAGTCACTCGCACACTGTTCTTCACACCGCCTTTATTCATCAGCGTATCTATATTCGGTCCGTAGAAATGATGCCCTTTAAACTTCCTTTGATAATTCACCGCAACATTCCCTCTCAACTTTGCTAAATAAACAACTTCCACGATCAGAGTGCCCTTGCTAGCAGTAAGTATAGCTTTTGCTTTCGTATTTGGAGCTAATTCTGTTTCAACATTAGTTGTAGCTCCAACAGTCATCGATTGTGACACTTCCTCACTTTTACCCCAAGTGTTTGTGAATGAGAATTCAGTGTTGCCAGATGCTTTAAGGAATATCACATTGATTGCATAATCTATTCCTTGAGTGACACCGATTTCTTTGGTTTTAGACCAAGACGTTGTGAGAGTGTTAGTGAGCGATTGGCTGATTCCGGTATTTACTTTGATGGTATTGTTGAAATCGTTGCTGAATTCATGGGTTAACACTTGTATAGGTTTTTTGGTTATGCTTTTCACTCTAGCTGATTCGATAGTAAGCACTTTTTTCACTGGTTCCCAGCCGTATGTTTCATAGAGATCGTTCCACGGAGTGGGACCATTTAGGAACAACGATGATGGTCTTCTACCGAGATATAATTTGGTGGCTATCATGAGGAAGTCACGATCGATTTTAAATAATTCCATGTCCGCTTCATTAACATTTTCAATTTCATGTCCCGAGTAAGTGATTTTTGTTTCGTTAATTCTGCCAGCTTTAATTTCTATATTTATTTTGGCTTCAATAGCTACAATGGATAAGTATAGTAGTAGTAATAAATATTTTGCTACCATTTTATTTTTTGTACAGTCTGTAACTATGTGCACAACACTTTCACAAACTCTATTTAAAACACTATCCAGCTTTAAATACTAAACTTAATATTTGTTCTGGATTTACCCACACTTATTTCGAAGTTTTTCGTGGTATTGGTTATACTTTATCTCATATACTGATAGCTTGTATATTATTATACTCAATAATATAAAACTTATCATTAAGACATTTGAACTCAGAGTAACCTTGAGCACATTGTTTTTTTTTAATGAGTCGTCTAAATACACCACAAGTTTCCAACAACAGGGTAAAAATACAATGCACATAAGAAAACAAATGCGGACTTACATATTACTTGTGCATAAACGTGTAACATAAGCAGAAAACTAGCGCTGTGGCCTTATAGCACGCACATGCTGAGCTGGTGCCTTTTTGACGCTCTGGGCAGCAAACATTGATTTGTACTTATTGTATTTTTTGTTGATGTTAGAGTGTCAAATAAATGTCAAGACTTTGCAATAGAATTCATACAGAAACCTAAAAATTACAAAATATCAGCTATACAGGGTTACGGAGAACCATTAAAACAGTGATTAAAAAAGATATAATTTAAGACGATATTTTAATAAAATTCTATCTCAGAAATGGTTTACGTTCGGATTGAAAGAATTGACCTCTTCTATCTCCCCTTAAAGGGTCCGCCACTAATTACCAATCATCCTGTATAATTGATTATTATTATTGTGCCTCTATGTAGCGCTAAGGTTTTTCTCTTTAACTGTAACGCTATGTAGTGTGATGATAAAATAAATAAATAAATTACCCGGTCATTGTACTTGGCGGGCAGAAGAGCACAGCTCTTCTCCACAACATGCACCACGTCGCGGTCCACCTTCTCGTTGGCCAGCACCTTGTGCACCGCCATGACGACTGTCTCACAGATCGCGCAGTCCAGGATCTCCACTGGGGAGGGAAGAACATGTTAATGTGATGTTGCAAATGTGCTGGATGCAAGATATTATTGAAGTATAATCGTAATAAAATAAGGTTTTGGAAAGAGCGTCACATTTTCTTCGCGAATATTCAGACAAACGTCGAAAACGTTGAATAAACAAGTACCCCCGAGCTTTTTGACACTTTAAAATAAGTTTAAAATTGACATTGTGATATACGAATTTCTACTTTTTGAGTGGCGTCAAGAATCGAAAGTGTTTCAAAGACAATTTTGACCTTGTTGTAACTTTACAAAACAGTCTATGAATTTGAGGTATAGTTTATAATGAGGAGTTTTGCAGGCCTCTTTCAGCAAATTCTTGCTGACAAAAGCATGTAGCCTGGAATACACAAGACCCAGTCCCTTTGAAGTGTATGTACTACCTACCTAGATATTACTACTGTTACTTGTACAAATTACATACCTAGTGTAAGCGCGTTACAAGGCGCCCTCTGATGGCCAATCGTCGGTCGTTGTCATTGCTATCAAATATAAACGGCGCGGCGGCCGCGTCGCTGTAGTCGCGAACAATTATTGTTGACCAATTGTATAGCGTGGAATTGCAGAAGACCTCCAGTCCCTTTGAAGTGTATGTGCCTACCTACCTTCCTATCTACATAATATATGTATAGTTACTTGTACATACCTAGCGTAAGCGCGTTGCAAGGCGCTCCCTGATGGCAATCAGTACTAAAGCACCTGTTACTATTAAATATCGATCACCCTTACGTTTAGCCTTCTCCACGGCCACCCCAGCGGGCTTCCTGCACAGCTTGAGCTCCTGGCACACGGTGTCGGGGTCCAGGTCCTGGGCTAACAGACTGATCACCAGGTCGGCGTACTTCTCCACGAACATGTCGCAGTCCGGCTTCACCGTCTTGGGCATGTGCTTGCAGACGCCGAGGACTACCTTCTTGATCTCGTCCTGGGGAATAAGTATGAATGTTTAAATGTTTTATATTTTAGACATAGGAGAGACCATCGGGGTAGTTCATGTTTACTCACTGACTTATAGAAATTTTTTACGAGGCTGTCGCGTGTTACAGTTGACCCAGTCATTGATACCAGAAGACAGTGTTAAAACTTTTTAGTTGAAGGTAGAGTTTGCCACATGAGGACAGTCGCTGACTACCCCGAGGTATATGAATTGCAGTTATAGTTACAGCATGGTTACAGCGCAAGACATGCCACGCTATGTTTGGACGTAGCGTTACGTATTTCACTACATAAAATGGGTGGTAAATAACGTCATTGTGTTTGTCTGGTACGCCCATACATCATCATCATCATCAGCCTATGTCAACCCACTGCAGGGTATAGGCCTCCTCCATGTTATGCCAAGTCCACGCCCATACACTACACTACAAATATAAATGGCGTCCAAGTTTAAAATTACGTACATCATTGTGTTTGTCCTTGATCTGCTCGTCGATCTCCTTGAGCACGAACTCGCAGATGACGCAGATTCCCTTGGCGGAGCGCGGCGCCAGCGGCCGCCCGTTCACCGTGTGGTCGCCGATTTCGTTCGTCTCTGAACAAAGGGAATATGTTTATTTATTTATACAGACACACATTGTAACATAACAGGTAAAACCCAAGTTATAACAATAATTGTATAAGCTTATGTTTATTTCGTTGCTGTGTAACGAACGATTCGCCTAGAAAGTAAGTTTGTGGACGAAACGTCTTTCGGGGATTCTGTGGTCTAACAATTCATAGGACAATCCACTGTGGATAAACCATTTCAGACTCGTTTATTTCAGGCACACATGTTGTGTTTGTAGTGTGACACAACAAAGGTGGTTTTCAGCAATTGCTATTATCGAATGTACTTCATTGAAGGACATAGGGTTAGTAGGGGGCTCATAATAGCTATAGTTATTCCATTTATTTCATACGCAGTGATCGAACCAAATCAAAGTCAAAGTCAAAGTCAAAATTTTTTATTCATCGTACAAATATAAAATTTTCTGATGAACGTCAATTTTTACAAATTACTCTCCGTTCGGATAAGGGGGGGCTCTTTCTGTCTAAGGAGAAGAACGGAGGCAAGAAACTCCTGAGCCATCTTTTCAAAAAAAGACTTAAAACTAGTTGGTATACAATACATATAAGCTTAATTATTATTATTATAATAATATGAGCAGAGCTAACTACTTATCACAGCCATGCATTAACGTCCTCTAAGTAATCATCAATTCTATAATAAGCTTTTTTACTGAGTTTCTCTTTAATGTAACACTTAAACTTATTCTCTGGCATTTGAGCAACTTCTGCTGGAAGCTTATTATAAAATCTAATACAGTACCCTAAAAACGATTTATTAACTTTCGCCAGACGCATCGCTGGAAAAGCCAGCTTATGCTTGTTCCTAGTATTAATGTCATGATTACTGCCAATTGTATCAAAAGTTGAAATATTCTTTCGTACATACATTAAATTGGAAAAAATGAACTGACATGGAACTGTAAGGATGTTAATTTCTTTAAATAGTTCTCTCAATGAATCCCTGGAACCAAGTTTGTATATAGAGCGGATGGCTCTTTTCTGTAATACAAATATAGTCTCAATATCAGCGGCTCTACCCCAAAGCAAAATGCCATACGACAATAAGCTGTGGAAATAACTAAAGTAAACTAATCTGGCGGTTTCAACATCGGTCAGTTGTCTAATTTTCCGTACAGCAAAAGCTGCCGAGCTCAACCTTCCAGCCAATTTGGCAATGTGAGGTCCCCATTGTAACTTTGAATCTATAGTCATACCAAGAAAGACAGTATCATTAACTAGGTCCAATTTATTCCCATCTAGAATAATGTTAGTATCGCATTGTCTAACATTCGGCAGTGTAAATTTAATACATTTCGTTTTGCAAGGTGCTGCGATAATCGCATAAAACAAAATACGCTAGATATATGTATAGCAAATATAGCTTTGTCTTACCAATATCACCGCCAACGTGCTTCGCCTCCGCTTCCTTGGCTTGCTTCCTCTTGTTGAAATGGTTCAAGTCCTTTTGCATCTCGGGCCTCTCGAAGAATTTATCAATAGCGCTCAATTTCGGTTCCGGCTTCGTATCTCCCTTCAGCTTGAGCGGGTCGGCCACATTATCCGTGCACAGTTTGAGGTAGACGCAGATCTGTTGCGCGTCCATATCGGAGATCAACATGTTGACCAACTGGTCCGTGTACTGGTCGACGAAGTCTACGCACTGGGTCTTGAGTTTGGTGGAGAGGTGGTTGCAGAGCTGGTCAAGGGCCGTACGGATGTTTGTCTGAGAGAGACAAAACACGTTCACTAAAGAGTGTGTTTACACGGAAACCATGCAAATCATAAATACAGATAGAAAAATTATAATATAATCTATGTAAATAGTTGGGGTTTTAAGATGAAAATGCACCCTGTATATTTCACCAAACCACTTTCTTAAACACACTTTTAGTATTCTAGAAGATAGATCATAGCTAAAGTGGGTTCTAATCCATGTTCCCTTCTTATAAATCGGCAGTTTCTTGAGCCTTACCACCTAGTGGAATTTTCATATCCTTTATCTACCAATACCATAAAAGCACAGTACAAACATACCTCAGTGCGGTTGTTCTTCAGCATGGCCTCGAGTTGCTCCACTGCGAACAGGCACAGCGGACAGTTGGACTTGCCGGAGTTGATGTCCACTTTCTTCACCTCTTGCGTCATGGGGCAGATGCCGAGTCCGGGGCATACCTGCGGGGAGTTGAAATTGGCGTTATAAATGTATGTATGATGTATTTTTTCTTACTTCTCGTAGATTTTCAGCAATCTTAGAGTGTCTTTTTATTTGAATTAATTTAAAAACTAAGTTGTAAAATAAAACATACTGACAAATGAAATACTTTCAAGCATGATTGATTGATTTCGTAATGAAACCATTTATTTTGGCCGTAGTTTATTTGTTTAATAGTATTTTAATTAAAAAACACACAAACATTGATATCGATTCTGAAGGCGGAAATTTTAAATTTAGAAACGTCAAAACCTTAATTTCTTTGTTTAAAATTCGACTCTATGATTGTTTCCGTAAATGTCATTTTATGCTAGCAATTTTTTTAGTTTGACAGCGTTAAAATTAGAATTTCTGCCTTCAGAATCAACATCATTGTTTACCCTTTTCGCCAAATAAGAATGAATACAGTATATATTATGTTTAAATGATGGACTAGAGAGCTCAGGGAATTTTGTTATGACGAACGGGGTAATATGATTTATATTTTATTGAAACTTATGGAAAAAGTTGTAATAATTATTAGTTTGGACTACAATATTACTAATGATAGCCAGGTATTTTATAGAGCACAAAATGTTTGAATTTCACTAACTTGGAGATAAGTATAAATAGGCTGTCAAGAATAATAAAAAAAGACCTGTCAA
The DNA here is from genome assembly GCF_932276165.1 of Plutella xylostella. Taxonomy (NCBI): domain Eukaryota; kingdom Metazoa; phylum Arthropoda; class Insecta; order Lepidoptera; family Plutellidae; genus Plutella; species Plutella xylostella. The sequence continues at coordinate 5,133,551 of NC_063992.1, read as the reverse complement.
ATGCGTTTCTCATAAAGTAAATTCGTCAAACAGACCATTTAGGTACAAATTATTTTCTCTCCTTCGAATGTACTTATCATTTACAAAAAACCCTACCACTAATGCTGTAATCTACTCACACTGGCGGGGTCAATTTCCTGTACAAGCAGGGCGATGACTGCCGGTCCGTATTCAGTAACGAACTGCTGGCACTCGTCCTTGACAGTCTCGGGCAGGCGCAGGCATGCCTTGTCCACCACGTCCTTGATGCGGTCCTGTGTGGGAAACGAGAGGATGTTATTAAAGTTATATATAAGTAAAGCGCATGCTGAGTTGGTGGCTTTGAGACGCTTTCGAAAGCGAAGCGACCTACCTACTTCTTCTGTATTTTTTTTCTTTAACTGTAACATATTCTTACTTTCAAATGGTCTGAAAATATTTTATGCAATAAGGCTAATAAGAGTAAGTACATACGTTTTGGACGCCCGAAGTGTTTTGTTTTCTTTAACGTTGCATGGAAAAACGTCTCGGAGATTCGGAGATGTTACATAGGGCAGAGCATGGTGTGTGTTTTGTACTTTTGTGTAAATAGATCTAGAGATAATTGAATGAGTGAGATCTAGAGAAGATCTTTCACTGTGACTGTACCTCAGTGTTGGTGTCGCTCAGCTCCACTTGCAGGTAGTGCAGGAAGTACTGGCAGAAGGAGCAGGCGGCCTTGCTCTGCGGCAGACTCACGAACATACGCTCTATGGCACTAGAAGCGCTCTCTTGTTCACTGTGACTGTACCTTGTTCACTGTGACTGTACCTCAGTGTTGGTGTCGCTCAGCTCCACTTGCAGGTAGTGCAGGAAGTACTGGCAGAAGGAGCAGGCGGCCTTGCTCTGTGGCAGACTCACGAACATACGCTCTATGGGCAGCGCGGGCGCGGGCTCCGAGCCTAGAACCACCACGCTCTCTTGCTTGTCCATCTGGTAGGGAGAAATAATGTTTTAGGATGTGTTCAAATGTCACTGGAATATATGACACGGATCGTAATAAAATGATGCCCATGAAAACTCGTTCTTTTGTTTGTCCATCTGTTGAAGAATATAATATGAGGGCGTGGTCATATGGAGCGCTGTGATTGGGTATTGCGTGCGACCAATCACAGTACGGCAACGAAAATCGTTGAGGAGTTAGAGGGTTGCGTTTCAGGTGTTGTGTTGCCGAAAGGATGGGCCACAGACTCGTAAAGTAACGTTTACAATCTTGTTAGTTATATATGAATTTAGTGGAATGTGCACAAATACTATTTTACTTGTGTACTAGGTACCAAATCACACACAAAGAATATCATACCTTGTAGCTATTAGCTTCGTCTGTACCAATCAGCTGTTTCCTGGGAGTTATAGCCTTGACCGTCAACTCTCTGTCCACCAACGGGGCAATAGGCTCAGTGTTCCCGTTGGGGCACACGGACATCAGCGCGCAAATCTCTTTTGGCTTTAAGTCCGACACGAGGTAGTTGTAGATCACCGGGTAGTACTGGTCCACGAGGCTTAGGCATTCCGTCTTGAAGTTGCCGGTCTGTTTGCAGAGACCTGGAGGGAATAGCAATGGTGTTAGAAATTATTTTAATTGTAAATAGTTGATAAAATCGTAACCTATGTAGTAACAGCCGAACCAATATTAACGACAAATGGCTATCAACACCATAGTGTATGGCGCAAATTTTATACTTAGATCGCGATATGTACTAAATAACTACAAAAATACATTCTTATCCATTTATTTCAGAGCTACAAAATCATAATAATCATCAGCTAATGGCCGGTAGTATAACTAGATTAGGATGGTTTAGGACAGAGTGTTTATAATGCGGCAAGTTACTTGGCGACCCTCCTTGCGGGGTGAAAGAAGTGGCGGGGGCGAGGTAGCACGACATGCTACACACGTAGAAAAGTGTGCCCGGATTAATCTCGCGATAGCTTGTAACTATTTCTGACGTAAGTAAAATTTTATTCTATGAGTGTTCCCGTAAATGTCATATTTAGCTTAAAATTTATAGTTTGACAGCATTAAAATTTGGATCTTTACCTTCAGAATATCTACCAATTTGAATTTATTTATGTAAAAGTGTTTTATTTTATAAATCAATTTCCATGTCACTTTCATGTTCACTCTCTGTTTGAACTTGTTCATCGTCGTCGTCATCCTCATCTTCATCATCGTTTTCATTAACTTCAATTATAAATCTAAGACAAAAACCAATTTATGTTTAATTTACAATAAATTATAAATAAACAATAACATACCTGTCCAATACATCGTCAAATACTCTATCAGATTTATAATATTCGTCTTAATTTTTTATGACATGGTCGTCACAATTTCTCCACTTTTTAGGCGAATAATTAGAGAAAAGAAACTCTAAGTCTTTTATCTCTTTATCTAAGTTAGAGTCAATCGACGTTCTTGCGAGCTCGCCTTTCACGTACCGCCACACAAGTTCAATAGGATTTAATTCCGGGTGGTATGGTGGTAGGCGAAGCACGATATGACCATTTTCTTTCAAAATTTCATCAATTTTGTAATTTTTCTCTGTGTTTTGCTCATTAATTACTTTCATTAAATCACATAAATTTTGGTTGCTTTCCTAGTTACAAGAACTGACAACTGACGCACTGTCATAATATATGGACTCTTCGTCTTTGTTGTTTACTTTTTCGTATCTGACTGCGCAGTACCAACCTTTAGCCGCGTAGCATGACTGATCCGGTACGCTGTTCTACAAGAAGCCCCTATATTGAGACATTATACGATTTGTTGTTTTTAACGTTATTTTGTTGACGAATTATAGATACCTAATAATAATATGATGATAATATTAAAAAGGCCTCAACACTCATCCTAAGACTAATGGTCTCAGGATCAATGATCTCATGTGGGTCGCACTCAAATTATGACAGACTATATAAGACATGTGGCCGCCTCGGCTGCGCGGCCGAGACTGCCGTAACAATGACATGCAATGCACGCGTTGCCCTTCCCCGCTACCCTCCCGCTACCCGCTGTCGTCTTGGGTACCTCGTCCCCTCCGCGTCTTTCACCCCGCAAGGAGGGTCGCCAAGCAACTTGCCAATCTATAGGCGCTCCTCGGTAAAAGCCTACACCAACACCAACAATGGACCATTACCGTAATGGCATTACGGGCTAATTAAGATAACCACTGACCTTTGAGCACCTTGAAGAACTCGATCTCGGTGGTGTTGGCGACCAGCACGTCGCGCAGGTGCAGCACCAGCTGCTCGCAGAACTCGCAGGGGACGTCGCTGCAACAACGGAAGTTCATCAACATTGGTTCAGCATTTTCTTCAGGTCTTTCACAGGTTTCTTCGCTAAGCTTGCTAACGTGTTAATAACAAATACAGAGAGGAGTTGGGTTTGTTGCACCCCTCAGTCTATATGAAAAACTTTCGTTCTACCACTTTTCAAAACTTATTCTGGATGACCCCCTGAATGGACAACATTTAAAAAAAACTCAAGCTACAAACCGAAAACCAATTCGAAAATTTAGCTTACCATACCATTTTTGCAAGCCTCTGTATAAAGGTTCGCATGGGTATACATTTTCCTGTATCAGATCTACTATCTCACTTATTAACGTCGATATCGCTGGGAAAGTGAAATGGAATTACCTACATCCGCCTCATCCTACAGTGCTGCTTTTTTACTTCTATTTTGTATACTACAAATTATTAATCTATACTTATTTAACTATCCACTTACTCGTTAACCTCCACATCGCTGGCCAGATCATTCGGGAACACGTATTCATCGTGTTGATGGTACTTGTAGGCGCACTGCCCGCTCACGTGGCACACTCCGGCCGGCTGCAAGTCGCTCTTGAGCGTCGCCACGATGTTCTCGTAGTACTTGAACACCAGCATCGAGCAGGCGTCGGAGAGGGAGCCGGCCTTGCGGCACGCCTGGGGAGCGGGGATTGGAGTTTAAATAAACCAAATTAAGGTATTTCTGAAACTTAAATACAGTACGTGCGAATTACTGACTGACAAAAACCAGAGGTCATATTAACTAGCTTTGGCGTACCCGACGTGAATCCTGGTTCTTGCTGGCCAGGTGCACCGTTAATTCGCACGATTAGTATATGTGTGTCAGGGGAATGTGTGTCTTTTCGTTTACATAAATGGCCAAACCTATACCTTAGCCACTTTTTACCTATTAGACGACCAACGGAAGCCGCTAAATATTTCGTTCCTAGAATTCGGTATGTTAAGTAAAAAACTTTGATGCTAATTCCAAAACCGTTTCGAGATATTATCTTCCTAATAAGTGCCTCATTCTTAAAAATATAAAATATTTTAAGGATTCCGATTATTTTATCAAAAATGAAAATATAATTTGTCCTTCAAGACGCTCCGCATGGTTAAAGTTTCAACCAAAGAGAATAAAAATCTTCAATTGTTCAATGTCACTTCTGTCAATCTAAAGTGGCAATATTCACAGAGTTACGATCTTGATGACGTCAACGGCTACACGGAAGTGGATGACGTCATAAAATCGACGAAGAGCCGATCTTTATATATTTTTTATAAACTAACGAGAAAATAATTCAAATTAGTGTCTCAAATTCCGACATACTTCAATTTAAAATTATAAAAATAATCACCATAAGATTACTTAACAATGTAACGAGTAATGTAACAAGTGCAATCTATACTACACCGTCTCTCAACTCAAGGCTTTAAAGTACAAAACAAGATGGGATCCATAATACATAATAGTTTAGTATACCTGCAGCATGTTGTACAGGAAGGTCTCGTAGCTGGTCTCGTCGAAGCGCTTGCGCATGCCGGCGACGGTGCGCTGGCAGCCATGGCACTCGGTACGCTGCTTCAACACCTCGTTCTGAAATTAATACACACACGAGTAAATAAAATGTTCAAATTGATGGTCCCACCTGGGAATCGAACCCGGGAACTCTGAGTATATTGAAGCACAGCTTCTACCATTAGGCCACATCGGCTGTCCAATTTCAAAACACAGTAACAGCCAAGAGACAAAATGTTCACGAGCCAAAAAACGTTTTTGTCCCTTCATTTCAATGCCCTGGTAGAACTATGATACATATCTAAACGAATGTAAGCTTAAAAGAACCGGCAGAACCTAGGCTTTACATACAATACTATTTCATTTAAATATGACTAATATTGTTGCTGTAATGCACAAAAGAAAACACTAACTAGGTTTTAAATGGTTTTCTCACCCTAAAACCGCCCTCACTGACCATTTTATAACCTAGTAAGAGCCATTATTGTGTAATTTAAGACAAGTAAAGTATATTGAAATTGCAATTATAACGTAATAATTTATATGTTTTTTTTATTTTTTTATTTTTTGTTTCCTTCACATAATATAAATCAAATTTTGCAGCACTTTTACACGACCGCACTAAGTAATAGCTGAAATACCGGCATATTTTTAAGTTTTATCTAAATGAACCAAATCGCCATATTAAGAAGGCATGTCTGACACGAACATTATTTATGGCTGCCTTAAATTAGACAATATTTCCTAAATTTTGAGCTAAAATTAGTTTACAATGTTTGAGTTTTTTTTGGTTTATGCAAAATAGGGCTAGTAGAAACGTTCTGACGAGAAAGCGGCTGTCCCATTTTAAAACACAGTAACAGCCATGAGACAAAATGTTCAGGAGAGCCAAAAAACATTTTTGTCCCTTCATTTCAATGCCCTGGTAAAACTATGACAGATATCTGAACAAATGTAAGCTTAAAAGAAGCGGCAGAACCTAGGCTTTACATACAATACTATTTCATTTAAATATAACTAAAATTGTTGCTGTAATGCACAAAAGAAAACACTTACTAGGTTTTATATGGTTTTCTCACCCTAAAACCGCCCTCACTGACCATTTCAAAACCTAGTAAGAGCCATTATTGTGTAATTTAAGACAAGTTAAGTATATTGAAATTGCAATAATTGCGTAATAATTTCATTTTTTATATGTTTGGGATCCTTCACATATTATAAATCCAATTTTGCAACACTTTTACACGACGGCACTATAAGTAATAGCTGAAATACGGGCATATTTTTATGTTTTTTTTTTGTTTTATGTAAATGAATTAAATAGCCATATTAAGAAGGCTCTAACATGAAAATTATTTATGGCTGCCTTCAATTAGACAATATTTCCTAAATTTCTATCTAAAAATCAGTTTTCTCTTATTTATAACTTGTTTTTTTTTTGGTTTATGCAAAATAGGGCTAGTAGAAAGGTTCTGACGAGAAAGGTCTCTATGGCTTTTATAAAGAAGACAAAATTTACTTATGTTCTACTTTTAATTCAACTCTCTAGGTCTCATTGGTGCAAAGATACAGGTTCTGAAATGTCTGATATTTTGTTCGAAAAAAGTGTTAGTAATAATGTATGCCATTTGTGACTTACTAAAATTAACGGACGAAAATTGTCCTTTGCTGACCATTTCAAAACCTAGTAAGCGCCATTGACCATTTTAAAACCTAGTAAGTCATTTTCACTTACTGTGTTTTAAAATGGTTGGTGGCTCTTACTATGTTTTGAAATGGTTTTCGTGGCATTTTTGATTTCGCAGGGTGGAGTTACTAGGTTTTTAGAAATTTTATTTTCGTTTCTAAGCGGTTTTTTGATATTCTGACAATGCAGTTTTGTGCGGAATCGCCTAAAATAATATATTTATTTATTTATTTACAAAAAGGTAACAAACAGTCTTTTGCGTACATTATTACATATTTTTGGTGCTTAATGACCTATAGTACCATTAATTAATATCAAAATAAATCAATATATAAATGACAGATTAATAAAATAAATGATATAAATTAAAATTAGTGTAAACATGCAAACAAATTAAGTGAAATTAAGATAATTAAATAAACAATTAAAAGAAAATATAAACAATTTTAAATTAAGTTAAAAAAGTGAGCAGTCTATGTTGCGATTAATATTTAAATGATTTTAAGACTAGATTTTTAAAAGAGTTTAACGAATTGTGAAATATGTCAACGTCGGCAAATTCCCTATCCATTAATCTTGCACAACGCCTGAAAAATGAATTTTTGGCATAATTTGTGTTACACAAACTTGCATGAAAAGTATCTTTAAATCTTGTGTGTGCACGGGGGACTCTGAATGTGATATTCTCAAGCAGTGTAGGAGAATCCACTTGGTTATTTAATATTTTAAAGAAAAACGATGCGTCAATAAGTTTTCTACGATTTTGTAGTGATACAAGGTTATAGCGTTTAGCAGAAGTTTTGTAATCTAGAAAGAAATTTCCGACACGATAATCTAAAGCTTTGGTAAATTTATTTTGAATTTTTTCAATGCGGTCGATGTGAACTGTATACTGAGGGTTCCATACTACGCTATATAAATCAAAGACCCGTTTTTTTTAAAGTTGGCGGTTACTGTGTTTTGAAATGGGACAGCCGTGTTGTTGAAGGATTATTAATTTATTACAGTGTAGATAAAAAGTACAACGGAATTTATATTTGATGCATGTATATTTTATTTTTCATGCTTTTTATTTTAATTCTACTCGAAAATAGTAACATGTTACTTAGGTATGTGGAGAAACATTTCCATACAGTATAAAACAAGGTTAAGTTTGTTGTCATCCAATTAATAAAATAACAAAGAAATATTTGTAATTATAAGTCGTGATAATAAGACTTGTTTATGACTTCGGAACGTGTAGATAGTAAGTGCATGACTCGTGTAATGGCATTTCAGATTACTAATAATGTTTAACGATGTTATATTCTAGTATATTTAAAGTAAGTATCTATATCATTATGATGAATAAGTAAATAATTCCAAATCCCATAGAGATTATTGGACAGAAATTTTTTGCCTAAAATAATTTTACACATGTGGTATGCCTTCATAAACGGTTTGCCGATAACCTACACTAGTACACTTTACTCCGGTATAACTTCATATTTATTTAAGAACTTCCACCATATTTGCATAACCTTAACATTGCGATTCATAATGTTGTGACAGGACCCAATATCTTAAAAAAAACACTATTTATGGATTGCGCTTAGGGTTTTCACCAAGGAATAGCCAGTCAGAACAGCTTCATTGGCTGAATGTCCACGGTGCGCCGTTGTGTACATAAAATTACAGTTGATACGTCAATCGGAGAGGCTCCTTTATTTTGTCATCGACGCAAACTTACACCATACAAAACTTATTAATATACTCACATATCCGACGAGCATCTTATCGATCTCCGCATTGTTACACAACCCCGCCACCGAGCACACGGTCTGCGGGTTCATCTGCGACGCCAGGGTCTCCACCAGGTCGGGCACGAACTGGTCTGCTAACTTCATGCACTCCTTGCGCACCAGCTTGAGAGGGATCAGCATGCAGGAGCCTTCGAACACTTGCTTTAGTTCTTCCTGGAAGGTGGTTGACGTGTGAATAGTGTGATTGTTTATTCAATGCCTGGTACATTACATTAATGAAATGTGGGACTGGACAAGGGGCATGTTTACCATATGCAGCCAGATATGCTAAAAATACCGCTATATGGATGACTAGTAATGGTAACCGGCGCAGAAGCACACCCACAAGGATATGGATGTAAACCACTGCGTGAACAAAAGGTGATTGTGAAGGACCAAAAATAGGCCAAAGCGGTGTGGCACGTTCTCCAGCCCGCTAACCTTAGACAGGTAGTCACTTCTGGTTGATTGAAAAGTTTAAGGATGTTACGCCTCTTTGGCAGCAGACCACGGTGTCCAGTAGTGGAGCATTACAATACAATACTTACACTTTATTTGCACCAAGAACATAAATAACAAAAACTTAAAAATAAAACAGTACAAAGAGGTGGCCTTATTGCTATACGAGGGCGATACCGAAATGATCGGGAATAGAAAAAAGTACAAAGATATCATAATATTATTTACTTTTATTGTTTTTCAAAGTAGTCTCCGTGACATTCAATGCACTTTTTCATTCGATTAAACCAATAATTGAAACAGTAATTCCAGTCTGAAGTGGATACTGTCAAAACAGCTGATAACTGAAAGCTTCGACCGCCTCTTCTGGGCCGCTAAACCGTTGACCACGTAGCATATCTTTAATTCTTGGGAATGTAAAATAATCATTGGGGCTCAGATCAGGGCTATACGGAGGATGGTCCATCAACTCCACGTTTTCCATATTTAAAAACGTTCTTGTTTTGCGAGCGGTATGAGAGCTTGCATTATCGTGGTGAAGGATTATACGACGATTCGGGTTAGTTTTACGAAGTTCTCTTACGACTTCCGGCAAACAAACTGTTGTGTACCAATCAGCAGTAACCGTCCTTTGTTCTTGTAATGGAATCGTAGCCACATGGCCACTTTTCGATACAAACGAAGCGACCATTTTTTTCGACACGCTGCGTGAGCGAATAACTTTTGTTGGCTTGACCTCACCTTCGAAGACCCAAACTGCCGATTGATGTTTTCTTTCGGGCTCATATGAATAAATCCACGATTCATCACCAGAGACGATATTGTAGACAGCATTTGAACTGCCTCCATTGAACCGTTGCAGAGCAGATCGACACCAATTAACACGAGCCGACTTTTGTTCCTCGGTCAAACGGTGGGGCACCCAGCGCGAAACTAACTTCTTGACACCCAGTTCTTCATGTAAAATGGTTTGAATGGCTGTCATACCAATGCTGAGAGAAGCCCGAATCTGCTCGTATGTCACATGTCCATCTTCTTTTATTAACTGGCGTACAGCATCGATGTTATCTTGTGTTACCGCTGTTTTTGGCCGACCAGTAGAAGGGAATGTGGTAAGAGAGGAACGTCCACGGCGAAACTCAGAATACCAACGATATATAGTCGTTTTACTTGGTGCTTCAAGTTTATAAATAGAAAAAAGCTCGGCGAGACATTGTTCTTGAGATAAACCTCTTTAGCATTAAGTTCGCCTATGTACAAATAAATTTATGTGCAATAAAGAATTTAATAATAATAATAATAAACCTCGACGAAAGTTGTGAAAAATTATTGCACGGAAATGTTCCCGCGTAAGCTCCATTTTTTACACCGACTTGTCAAATTCAAATGGTCAATACTCTTTTATTTTTTACTTTTTTTAAAATTCGAAAATGGAATTATGTTTGAAAAAACACTACATTTGATACACCAAAAAGGTTTCACTCTAATTTATTCCTAAGTATTCTATTCCCGATCTTTTCGGTGTAGCCCTCGTAACAATATCTACCAGACAACCTTTGCATTACTGTCATCAACCATGATGATGTTTGATTTTCATGATTACCTGGGTCTCGTTGCTCTCAAGCTGGTCGCGGGCCTGCGTGACCATGTCGGTGCAGATCTTGCAGATGGAGTCCGTGTCGTTCTTCACCTCCATCTTGGACCACACGCGATCTATGCAGTGCCGGGTCGCCTTGCACTCGTGGCCCGTGCTGGGGGGACAAGAGGGGTTGAGTCAGTAAAGCGTGTAGAGGAAATTGGCGGTGGAGGTTATATTGGTAGGCGCGAAATGATTCCTTTAGGAATTCATAGGAACTACGCCTTCTGCAACTGCAGGGCTCAAAACTTTTGACATGGAAGCACGGGGCGCCAAACTTTTGACGTGCACATCTTGTGCCCTGTGCTAGCCGGTAGTGCATATTGGCACCTTAACATATTATTATATTTAAATAGAAATCCATGACACAGACTATTAAAGAGACATAATATAATATACCTAAGGGATGGAGGGAGGTGAAAGTAGTATTTTTGCCTAAAGCGGGTAAAGATGACTACACCTCTCCGAAAGCCTATAGACCCATTAGTCTGTCATCATTTCTTCTTAAAACTTTAGAACGACTGTGTGACAGATATATACGTGACGGTGCACTTTCCGTGAAACCTGTCCATCCTAACCAACATGCATACCAACCGGGTAAGTCAACAGAGTCGGCCTTACACGCAGTGGTAAGCAAAATTGAAAATTCAATATTGTTACAACAATCCTGCCTTGCAGTTTTTATCGATATTGAAGGAGCTTTTGATAAAACTATGTTCAATAGCATAAGTAATAACCTTAAAAATCATGATGTAGACCCGGTCATCAGTGCCTGGATAACAAATATGCTTAAATCAAGAACAGTATCTTTTACTTCAACAAATACAATAAGATGCAAAGTAGCAAAGGGATGTCCGCAGGGTGGAGTGTTATCTCCATTGCTGTGGGTTTTAGTTGTGAATGATCTACTTTGCGATCTAAATAATAAAGGTTTTACAACAATAGCCTACGCCGATGACGTTACGATTCTCATTGGCGGTCTGTTTGTAAATACCTTATGTGAAAGGATGCAACTTGCACTGAACATCATAGAGGAATGGTGTCACAAACATGAATTGTCAGTGAACCCAACCAAAACGGAAATGGTTCTATTTACCAAAAAGACTAAGATAGGTAATTTAAAGCTACCTAAACTTTTTAATACAACCTTAAAGTTAACAAATGAGGTAAAGTATCTCGGCATATGGCTAGACCACCGCCTAAGCTGGTCTAAACATGTGGAGAAAACCCTAAGTAAAGCAACAATATCCCTATACCAAACTAGGAAACTTGTTGGATCCAAATGGGGACTCAAGCCAAAGCTGTGTAAATGGTTGTACACAGCGGTGGTCAGACCTATAATAACATATGGAGCAGTGGTTTGGTGGCAAAGACAACATAGGAAATTGCGAGGCTGACCGACTAGCAAGAATGGGATCAAATACCCTACCAATAGGGCCAGAACCATTTATTAGTTTGTCATCAAAGGCAATAAGGCAAGTTCTCACCGATAAAACACTATCTGAACACAATCAGGAGTGGAAAAATCGTGTAGATTGCAGACAAACTAAAGCGTTTATTGTATCACACAACCATAAACTTACACGCTACTTACTCAACCTGTCCCGTAGTAATATATCATTAATGGTAGGATTAATAACAGGACATTGTTGCGTGAATAAACACTTATATACCATAGGTAACTCAACTAGTCCCTTATGTAGGACATGTAAGGAAGTAGATGAGACGGTTGAACATATTCTGTTAGCTTGTCCACCTACTACAGAAACAAGATTATCTATTCTTGGACCAACAGAGCGCCTACCTCAGCTATTACAACACCCAGGCCTGCTACTCCAGTTTACTCGGGAGCTAGGCTGGCTGAGCTGAAATCAAGGGGATATGTACAAAGGTTCCACTCGAGAGAGCCACGTACAGGAACTTCACCCCCTATGAGAATAGAATAGAATAGAATATACCTAATTTGAGCTCCGGTTAATTGAATAAATATATGAAGCCAGTCATGAATGAAAACCTAAATGAGGAAACATGTAACTACTCGCTAAAAGCGATAAAATTAAACGTGAAGTTCAAAAGTAGAGCAGTTATATTGCCTATAATATTGTGTTACTTAAGAACATTTGAACAAGCTATACCTACGTAAATAATATGAATCAAATAATTTCATCAAATTTTAATAAAATTGCAGAGTTTCATTGAACAAGCCAATTTTACAGAAGCAATTTGTCAGAAACCGTAACATTCCGAGTGTTATTGTTTTGTCACAGCTCGCCTCGAACAAAGCGACTTACGTAAACCCTGGGTCATTGTTCTTTGCACTATTAACCTAATAATGGCTTGCTTGATACCGAATCGCACTATTCTTATCGAACGCTCATGATATTGAGTCGGCAACTATTGGTTCAACGATTTCTGTTTTAAAAGAAGAATCACTTCGTTGGAGAAGTTATATACTATACTATAATCCGCCATGTTGGTTTTATACCATATACATTAATAATACCATCTGATAACCTTTGCAGTAATATTGTATCAGTTTTTGCTTTGACTTGAATATAATTATTGTGCTTTAAACATAATTAGTAAACAAATAAAGTCACTTTTCATTACTGATATAAACATCAAGATGAAAATGGATGCGTATAAGCTCAGTACTACATATAAATAATTATAAGTTGATCGATTATTTTCATAATAAACAAGTAATTGACACAATTAACTTGTATGTCCATTTGTCCATGATCAAGTGTATCGGATCAATCGAAGGCCAAGATGCGCAATATTTCAAGCTGTAGAGTCTAGATATCTAATAAGTAGGTACTTTTATTTAATAGTTATAAGTACTTACTGGAAAGGGTGTACTACTATCCTCTTATTTGAAATCTCATATCATAAGATCAATAAAAAATTTGATAACCATCATCAAATTTAAAAAGTGTCAAATTCTATAGCCCATCTTTCTGTGGGACAGAATATGTATCTATGTTTGGGATAATGTAAAACATTACCTGATGTTGGAGCACCAGTAGGACGGTCCCCAGGTGCATTTTTCAGCGCCGAGCAGCACTTCTGTAAAACATAAATTAATACTTCAATATACTTAATATTATCTTGACCTTGCAGATAAATTACTTGTGGCACGGAGATGCCATTTGTTTAAACAAAATGCTAATAGTAATTAGATTCGTTCTATATTCCTTTAATTAAGGTGATTATGTCTCAATTGTGAGAAAAGTGAGATAGTTAATGGTTAGTCCTTATAGTATAGTTAGCGCACTGTAATAAATTATGTTCAAAGAACGCAATGAATAGAAAGAAAAGTCACTTACGTTTGTGTTCCTTGTGGTCAGTGGACTGGCCAATTTTCTTTTTCTGCAAACAAACAAAGAAGACTATTATTCTCATGTCCTAAATTGTCCACATGCTTGCTGGAGATATATTATTGAAACCATCTTCAGATTTATCATTCCTATACATACAATAGGATGAATATCTGGTGTTGCTTTGCACAATGGAAAAATACATAAAAATTACAACCGAACACATATTGAATGATTTGTACATGAGTAATAAAAAATAACAATTCATCAATGACTAAGTTATTAATGGAGTGCTTTAGTGTTCCTTGGTATAGGTCTTGGTTGCATTCAGTAGTGATAAACGAAAACATTTTGAAGTACCAATAGAATATAATAATATACTTATGTTTCTGTGAATGGATGCTTAAACAAAGACCAACCCACCAACACTATTATATCTAATAAAGGTGACCCCAGTAAACTTGGGAGCTAATATTATATTGGATATGATAACACACAACAATATACTCTATATAGCGTCATTTCTTCACATGTTATCACTGGACGAGCGTTGTTTATTTGCCTTATAATCGTTAAATGTTAGTTTTGCATTCCTAATTTAAATATCCATTCCTACGTTTTTATTTTTATTTTTTATGTTTAGCACTGAATAGTTATTGGCCGAGTCACCTTTGCAATTTTCAATTTACTGTACACTTTGAAAGAGGAGGGGAAGATGGTAAAGTTGTCGTTTGGAAACATAAATTTATTGATCAGATTGCAAAATTTTATGATACACTGACATGTGACATAGAAAATACGGAACCTATAGATTGGTTGTATGTAAAGATAAAATATTACCTGTACTACCACAAAAAACTTTAAACACTGTTTAGCAAGTGTTTAAAACGAAATTTGACACATGTTAAATACTGTCTAAGTTTTTCTGGTAAGGCCCTATGTTTAATCTATTTTCCACCCATGAGTCAGGATAAAGCTCTTTGCGCTTGGGAAATCGCTTTTGCTGACTGCACCTACAAATAAAGCGTCCTGACCTGTCAATAACAACCAACATTCACACTCACGTTCAATTCAACCAAGTTATCCAGTTTCTCGTTGTTGCACATGCCGACGATGACACACATGGTCTCGGCCCGCACGTCTGAAGACAGCACGTGGCTGAGGTACGTCGCGAGCTGGGCCGTGTTCTCCTTGCAGATCTTGGAGGCAGCGCCGATGGAAGCGTCCTGGCAGGCCGAGCTCACTCGGGTGGATAGGTAGTCCTGGGGGAAAGAGTATAGTTATAAAAATAACCAAACATTTATTTCAATCAAATATTTAAGTCTTACAAATTATTACACCATCAATAAACAATATTAACAGAAATTAAAAAAAAAATATATACATTTTCAATCCGCAACAAGCTTCGTCATTCTGTGTAGAACATCGTCATCATCAGCGTAACAAGCTTCGTCAAAGTAAAAAGTAAAATTAAATTAATCTAATAATCCGCCACGAGTCATACCTGGCCCAAAAGTACCCATAATGCTTGCTAGTTATAGAAGAGTATAGTTAGTTAGTTATAGAAGTCAAAGTTCACTTCGGGTCGCTGAGCCAGCGGAGTAAGTCATAGGAAAGGGTTAGGACAACCAGTGCCCATTCACCACTGTGACCAGAAAGATCTATTGCGGGTATTGTGACTTCTCTTACTGAGTTAAATCTATGCAATCCATTCCCATAGTGGAGGATTGACATGGTAAAGTTGTGTAAGGGCTGATTTTTCAATGGTCAGATAAACGCTATCTGAAGGAATAAGATTGTTGCTGTCACTTTCAAAACCAAACATTCAGTCACGACAGCATCATCATTATTCCCCAGATAACCCTTACCTGACCATTGAAAAATCAGCCCTAAGAAAGATCTTGTTTAGCAGGCCCTGTTTTTTTCTGAAGAAGAGGATTCATAAGATAAAGGCCGATGAGTTGTTGAGAATTTGTTATGGTTGTGTTTCTACCTACAATGCAGTAGGCACTAAATGTGCAGGTTTCTTTACTATGTTTTCCGCTACTGATCAGTTGTATTCAATGCTGGTAAATACCAAGTATCTGTGAGTGGTGGCGTGGGAACTAACTTGAGCCTTCCTCAGGCGAAGAAGCGGCAAGTGATTGATATCATCAATAATACACATTCCAAAGTCGACATTTGAAAACTTCATAAACCATAAAAAACTAGCATGGCCGTTAAAACGCCAATCATAGATAGATAGATTATTCTTTATGTACATTGTACAACACACATGAAAATAACTTAAATACTAGCACACATATACAAAAATTCCAGTCTTATCGATAAGCGTTTTTTTTTCAAGACAACCTTAGGGTGGAAGGATATTTAATGATCACAGAGTGTACTAAATAATTCTAAAGGAATAGCATTATTTGAAAGAGCAATACAAGATTTTAGTCTCGTGTTGTCGTGCTTGTCTTGCATTATTTAAATATTACTAAATAGATTTGTAGTTTAGTACTTTAGTAGTAGAAGTACTTTAACTTCATTGTACGTTCTTTCATATAAGAATATATAAATATAAAATAATAAGTGGCCTTATCACTAAAAGCGATGTCTCCATCCACCTTATGTTGTATATGTCGCAGGCATCTGGTTTGGTTAAATCGCTAGCGCGTTCATTGGATGGCGCTACTCAATTGTATGGCTAAAGGACAACTCGTCAAGTCGTTGAATGTACCGTTTGACGTCTTGACTGAACGTGATTCAGCGAAGTCGTTGAATGGGATATAGTATAGCAACTTTGTAATGTCTTGTTACCATGAACATGACCAGATATACATACCTCATTAATGAGATCCTTAACATCCTTGAGCTCGTTGAACAGCTTGACGAACTTGTCGGACACGGGGCCGCGGCGCACGGGCACGGCCTGCCGCTGCCACACCGCGTCCACACAGTGCCCCACGGCGCCGCAATCCGCCGCCGACCTGTCGGGGAGGATGTTAGCGACCGTGTCGACGTGTTCTGGGACATATGAGACTCTGATACTGATCACATGGGAGTATTATTTGTGACGTAAGTTAGGTAGGTATGTTTTTGACATAAAAATATTAAGTACCATAATATTTATGTACAGTGGTAAGTGCTACATGCTGGGGGCTATATTTAATTGCTATTACATACATACTACTTTAACTACTAAAGTAGGAGTAAACCCAAAAACATGTTATTCCTGAATAAACAACTTTATATTGACATAAAAATGATGTAAGGATGTTTATAATGTAAATTTATAGTAGGTATAGTATATTACATTAAATTCGGAAGTGACTGTGATATCTTACCTCAAGGACTGACACCAGTACTCGGGGCCCTTGCTGCATTCTTTCGGTATTTGTCGAGCCAACGACAAATCTGAAACAATGGAGTAAGTTGTAAGCCAAATTCATTTAATTACCACATCTGTGACTAACTCTATTTTCCTAATCATGTTCCTGCAGCAAGGTTAATAAGGTAAGGTTAAACAATTAATGGTTTTAATTGAACCGCCATGGATCTGTGTAAGAGTGTAACCTTCTTTCCAAATCGAACTAAACATGATTTCTTTAAGTGACCAGTACCAGCATCATACAGTAGCAATTCTGTCCAACATCTGCCAGATTCATACCCATTATTTCAGATTACAGCATTGCTTAATGATTGTTAATATGTGATGGTGGTAAAGAAGTTTAAATGTTTTTTTTTGTACCTTACATGGGTATTGGAACACACAAAGAAATATTGTTCAATCTAAATTGAGTAGGTATAAACAACTATCTCTGGGTCAAACTGGTCACATACTATCTTTCATTGCTAATTATTTATACTTAACCACCAATGTGATAAGGGTTTGTAAAAGTTAACTGTAATGTGTACTGTAATGTGTGTTTGTAACAAATATTCTCAAAAACTGTGGCATAGTAGTTTTTGGGGTAATTTGTTTATAAATTATTTCTCCATGAAGTATCATGGGGATGTATAAATGAAAATCTAATGTGGATATAAATAAATTGAACTTGAATATATCCTTGTACTGTACTTGAATGCCATATAATGCTCCCCTATGACATGTAAGCAGGATATGTGATTAATGTTAATAAAGCTCAAATAACAAAACATGAATCATTTGTGAATCACTGTTTTAATAAAGTGTCAATTATGCTACTGAAGTGTTTTTATTAGATAGATAGAATACTCTTTATTTGCACACCAACAAAGAATCATAGGAATAACAAATTGCAACTTAATTAGTTATTAATTTATTGCACAAATATATATAGATATATAATAAATTAGTGCACAAAGGGTGAACTGAATGCAAAAAGCATTAAAAAACACATTATTTACAAGTGAGGTGTGATAAAAAGTCAGTAACTCCCTGCTGATAACATTTATAGATTTCCAACTTATTCTGATTTTCTTGTACAATTCATATTTGCTAATTCAATTCTAGTAAGCTGATACCTGCACAATAGGCATAAAACCTGAATAACAAACAAACATATTCATTGAACCTTTTAACCACTCATATCCCACTGTCTCATTTTCAATTTTACCGGGATGTGATGGATTAATGTAAATCTGTAAAACTTTCAACTCTTTGTGATTAGTAAAAATCTTGTGCATCACATAGTCGCTTTGTAAAGCTTTTTGATGAGTTTATATAGGTATATTACATACTACCCACATCCTTTCTTTCTAATAGGTAAATAGCTTGGACTTTAACCTAAAAGTACCTTATGGTAATGTAGTACACCTGTATGGAATTTGGTCATATTTCATAAGAATTATGAATGTAACTATAGTACTTGTAACACAAGTAATTAACTCAATATGTAAGTGAGTAGATAAATAATAATATCGGTAAGTGGGTAGACCACACCACACACTGTTCCAAATAGAAGTTCCTTCTAGAAAGCATCTCAATAGCATGAAAGATACGAAACTAGCTAAATAAACAATGTTTTAATGACACGGTTCATTACCATTTAATAAGCGTAATACAGCATTGCACCGAATTTCTAATTAATAATACAAGGACAAAAGCGGTATAGAATGGTACTTACCAGAGCAACAAAGGAGTGCTCCAAGGAGACAAACAGCTAACGTGTTTGTCATTTTAAAAACCGCGACTTTATTTCGATTGATTTAGATGTCCACGAGTTGAAGACTGAAAAAATACTAAATAATTTTCACTTTGTTTGAATTGCGTATCATCACAATACAAATGATAAACAAAATGTCAGTTGCGACGCTGTTGCGTACCGTAGACTCGCAGATCGTAGACCGATATTATTGGTCTATGTCGATATGATTTTTAGTTGGCTTTTCTATCATATCAAAAGTCCGTTTAAATTATTTTTCCTTAATTTATGTACCTATATCAATCAAAAAATCAAATATAAAAATTCAAATAACAATCTCTTACGCAAAATATCCTACGCAACGATCCTGTAAACGTCAACATGACAATAGTAGATAATGATTCTGATTTTAACGCCATCTATTGGCAGTTATAGTATTTATTTCATTTTTAATTTGCTTTCGTAGTTCTTGCTACTCATCAATAGGTGGCAGAACAATTTTAGTTCTGCTATTCGTCGCTAGATAGAGCTACAGGTAAACAGGTTTTATCTTTTGTACCTTGTCAAACAGAAAGAATGAATAGGTGGTTTGTTAAGGGGAGTACTTACAGACTACAACATTTACTTACTTTTAACAGAACAACGAGCCGCACTCTGACTATGTTCTAGTATATCATCCGTTCACGAACTTTTTATGATGCTTTTGCCTGGGCCTCGAGTGCGAATTTTTTCACCCTGGGCCCTGTATTGTACCATTCGTGGTTTAGGGAAATGTGTTAGTAAGTATAAATAAACCCTCATTTTTAACATTTACCTACCTACACTTCACACAATCTCAATATCTTAGTCCATCCATCCAAAGCTTGTCTGGCAGAGATCAGTAAGTGATTTGGTACCCTGATTAAGTTACAACTTTAATTGTTGTTTTACGTGTTAAAATAAAGAGTACTCTATCAATATATCTATCTGATAATACCTGGGTACCTACATACTTAGCTCCTAATCGCACGGGCTAGTCGAGCCCTGCATTGCCCATTTGCCGAATGCTGTATGGGACGGGAACGCAACACCCTTCCCTTTTTCTGCTTGAAAATATATACTGAAAAGACCTGAAAAACAATAATTTCAAACTATTTGTTGATAAATTCAGTTAGAGAATATACATGGGTAATGCTGCAGAAGTTGATGTCCGGTTTCATAATAAGAGTTTCTCCATTCACTAAACTGCAACTGCTTTTAGGGCAAAGATAATATCACGAGTATGTTCGACTCGTATCACTGATGTGGGCGCACAGACTGCGTAGCTGAAGTGGGCCTGGGCAGGCCACGTGTGTCGCATGCACCCGGACCGGTGGGCCAGAATTGTCACCAAGGGTGCCCAGTGATGGAGGTCGGCGTTGCGGAAAAGCCGGGCGTTTTTTACCTCAATGGCTGAAGGAAGCACAGGATCGGGAACGGTGGTATAAGGAGGCTTTTGCCCAGCAGTGGGACACTCCACAGGCTACATTAAAAAAGTTTTATACTATAAAATAGTGGCATAGAAATATAGATCAATGTGCATGTTTCCTAAAGAATATTTCCTAAACCGAAACAGCACATATAATTCACTGGTAGTTAGGTTGTAGGTAGGCATATTATGCCAAGATTTGAACTCATGGCACATTTCCCAGTTATTCCACCAGGGCTATCTTTCTTATGTCAAGCAGGTATATTTTATAATCACATATTAGCACGTTTTATACTGTATGAAGGAAAACATCGTGAGAAAACATGCACATCTATATTTCTTGATGTGTACCCTAAGTGCATAGTGCTCATTCCAAATACGGCGATACGGCTCACGTCACGACCTATCACCGACCTATTAGCTATTAGATGACTACTGCTGCGGGGATTACTGTAGTGATCATAGAAATATTATTATGTCCGTATATTTTTTCCATTTCACGTATCAAAACTGCCCATATCCTGCCTTGGTATTTTCTCCAGAAAATACGTCGTGAAATTGTAAGGAGCTACCGGAAAGGTGTACGCTTTTCCTTTAAGACACAATTAGGACGGCGGCGTCCCGGCGGTCCGCTCTTGTAATAAAATTAAAGGAAAGGCGAGCGCGGTTCAGTAAGTCGATGTCTTCCGAGGACATAAAACAAATCCTTATATAGCTGCCCGCGACCGGCCGGCATAGAGAACGGTGTAAAAGGTTTTGTTCCCGAATTTCGTAGTAGATTCGTAGCTACTTGTAGCTATAGAGGTTTGTATTTAGATTTTTACCTCATTTTTGTGAAGGTTCATAAATATGGCAATAGGAGAGCTTACTATCGAAAAATGCAGTATTGCACCTCAACAAGCCTGTCTTGTCCGTAAGGTTGTGGTTAGTAATGTAAAAGTAAGTATGTACCAGTGTACCTAGTATATTATGTAACTTCACAACGTAGCTACCCTCTGAGCTTTGACGACCTTAATGAATACTTTTACTATTATCCGCTTCAATAGGTGCCAAGACAGGTAAAGAACCTCAAGCTATGCCGTAAAAACAGCAGCAGTCCACTGCACACACGGCGCCCAGCACCTGTCCGCCGAGCAAAGCGCCGGCTCTCTGAAACAAACGGCGCCGGCGAGGTGCTATAAGAGTCGCAAAGTTCACCCGCAGTTAGGAAAGATTTGTCGGCGGCCCGAGTACGTAATACCCGGCCACTCTCTTGTAAGTAAAAATTATGATTATCGCCCGTAGCGCCTGAGCCCTTTATCCCGTGGAGACATTGTACTTTCCGTTTCTTCTCAACTATAACTCTTTTTTATTGCTATCCTCTCCTGCAGTGGATTACGCGGCTGACCTAACTGATCGCT
Source organism: Plutella xylostella (assembly GCF_932276165.1). Classification (NCBI taxonomy): domain Eukaryota; kingdom Metazoa; phylum Arthropoda; class Insecta; order Lepidoptera; family Plutellidae; genus Plutella; species Plutella xylostella. The sequence continues at coordinate 5,111,897 of NC_063992.1, read as the reverse complement.
TCCTTAAGGAGCTCGGAATGAAGTGATTTTGAGTGCGGCGTGTTTTAATTTTGAGCTTCCTGCTGGTTTGCTCGGTCTCCTGTCGGTTTTGAGTTGATATTCACTTGATCTATCGTAAGATCGGTAAGCAGTAGCTTTTCTTGCTAGTTTCGAGTTACTTTAAAAGGGTTTTCCGTGGGAATACCCGATATAGAGCTGTATTGACTGTATTAGTGAAGAAGTAACAAACATACACACGGTCACTCATCTAATTTTATCTGTAGATGTGCACGTGCAGCAACCTCCCTACTACGTGCCAATAGGTAATAGGTCTCGACTCTCGACCCATAGCATTGATTGCACTGCACATTAGGCTACATAAGATCTAAAATCCTGAGTTTTTTCCTGAAAACGGTGATAGGTACATTGAAGAAATATTTTCAGGGTTCAATTCAAATCCACCACCTAATATGGCAATCGATTTATAGTCTAACCACCGAATTCATAGAAGTGAAATGGGTTTAAAATTTATGTTGTGATATACGAATTTAAAATTTTTGACTAACGTAAAGAGTCATGTGTTTTAAAGTCAATTTTAACATTATGGTTTTACTGTACGGTCTATGAATTTGAGGGTAAATATGTACCTAAGTATGTATATCTCATATTTTATAAACCCTAGCTTTGAATGGAGGTAGAGTCAATTATTTCAAATAATTGTCTATCATGCCATGCGTTACATAAACACCCACCTAATAATCATCCTTCACATAACCCTCCAATACACCCCACACACCATCTTCCAATAACTACCCTCGAACACCCAATACATAAAAGGCAGCACAGAAATGCAGTGTACAAGACTACAAGTAGGTTCGCTGTGGAGGTAAGTATATATAAATGAGGAGCGACCGCGACTCGAGGGGTCCCCTGACTCGGGTCGATTAAGGAAGCGAGTGCAGCGTTGCCATGGCAACCCGGCCATCTTGCCCCCCCGCGCCCCCACTCCTGAAGGGAGGCTTCTACCCCTCAGTAAACAAGCTGCCTGTATCGGTGCAATGAAAAGACCCGATATATTTGAAAGCGACGACTCTACAGTCGTTTCGCTGAGTAAATATTTTGTTCCATGAAATAGAGTCGATTGGCAAAATGAGTCTTTTCTGCAGTCACTTTTTTCAGTTGTTGAATTTGTCGATACATACAGTCTTATCTACATTTGAGAAAATATATAGTTTTACTTATTTATTATACGGTATTATACTTTAGATTAACTAACTATATGAAGTACTCACAAAATGTATTTTGTACATTGTATATTGTACCTAATTAATAGTTTTTATCCGTAGAAACTGTACAGCGTACAATAACTGCCAGTATACCGACTGAATTTTCAGTCTACAAGTGTAGATGTGCTATACCTAGGTGCTAACATATAGTTAAGTTCATACCTTTTAAGGTGTTATTAAAGTTGCAGGCAATCTGTACAATGTTTTAATGTATTATGTAGAATTATGAAGGCACAAAGCCCCGATTACTTCTTATGATTTATTCATAAGGGTAGATACAGAATTTGTGCGAAATTTTAGCATGCCTGTGCGGCGGCCTTATATTGTTGACGGTAAAGTTTTGGACAATGTACTGCTTTAATTAAGAATAACGTACTGTATGTAACGCTATTTTGTAAATAAATAACAGTTAGGAAATAACATGGAAGTAAAGATTTTACACTATAATTTTTTAATGAAAGTATAGCTATAGCATACTTACCTACTTTTGACATATTTACTTACTAGGTAGAAGTATGTTAAGTATTTCATTATTACAATTGTGTCTTGGTCTTATCTTCATGTGATCTTAATAACATATATAAAATATACATATATTCGCTTTTGAGCCATTTAATGCAGTGCGAATAATAATTTTGGTAGGTATATCTTAAGTAAGTATATACATACATCAAACAGAGATATAGAAAAGTCAATGTTAAGTCTCTAGGTTAGCCAAGTTAAAGTTCAAATCTTTTACTTTGTTACAGAGGGAACACAAAATGCTGTCGCGATAGCTTTTACTGGTTTTAGTGTGGCGCTATGCTGATTTATAAATCCCCGATTGAAACTGGGGATAGTAAAACTGAAACTTACTAAATCGAGGAGGAAACATATTTGGAAGAGTGAAGTTTTGTCACACGGACAATATTTCGTAGATAGAATGGTAATGTTGCTTGGAGCCGGCGAAGTTCCGTTCACTCCGCTGTCTGCCCGCGATTTCATACACATATTCTAACAAAACTTGTTTGAAGTCGAGAACAAAGCCAATCCCGCGGTTATCCCCGATATTTTCTGGCAAACTCGTACCTTATTCGCAAACAGCCGAGCCGTACACAATACAGTGCGAAACGAAATTCGAAAGATAGATAATTCGTAAGAAAAGAAATAAGGCGAAGGGAAAAAAATATAAATTGAATAGTCGAATACACGCATCCCGGCATTACCATAAAGGCTACAGGGATCAAGTCGGATTCCTCTACGAACTTTTTTATTTTCCTTCCACCTCTAAATCTCCGAAGGAAAGCTTCGCGAATCTGCAAATGTTGATTTGATGATGTCTCGTCGGATCGCTGCGCGTGTGTTATTGGCGGACCCGACTTTTATTGTCGACTGACGCGTGCCCCGGCGTGCCCGGGGACGGCTGATCACCGGCCGTGAGCGACGAGGATTGACTCGCGCCGGTATTACCTCCCAATTGCTATCCATTTCAAACTTAATAGAACCGGATGTAATATTATGTATTCCGTGTTGGTAGTAGTCGGTACCGAGGCTCCGGTGCGAGTGTAAGTTAAGCGGATAACAAACGACAAGCGGAATGTTGTGCTGCGGCCGCGGCCGGGGCGCGGATTAGGGGCTCATCCATTGTGGTCATTAAGACACATCACCCCACACGCCCCCGCTGCCCGCTTTTTAATTCAACTTTCCTCCTCCTTCTTCCAATTTGCATGATTACTTTCGTTTTTATTATGTTCGTCGAGGCTGCGCGGCACCGCTCTCTATTTGCTTAAGTACATTGGTTCTCGAGCCAGCTTTAGAACAATTCTTTCAAGTTCACCGTTTGTATGTTTGAGTACATTAATCTCTTTGTAATTTGATTGAAGCAATAAAATGGTGCAACAATTTACTGCGGCAGTTTAGTGGAGCAGTTAATGTCGCGTGGAATCAGCGAACTTCGCTAGTTTGCTGTTCAAATTTACAGCCACCGAAACGAAACAATTACCTTTAACTATCCCGATATAGTAAGATTAAGAAAGTCCACGGCTTAGCCGGTGAGATCGAATGGGGCCGAGGCGCTGCTTACAGCTCGACTCCACAAATTGCGGACCTTAACGACGGCATAAAACTCGAGTCGCACTCCGGAGACGCCACAGATTGTCCTTAGACTTAGTTCAGGATTAATGGTGTAGAAAACAGATTATCATTGGCCGGATTTCTATTAGCCAGGACCCCTGCCACCGGCGCGTGAAAACCCTCTGATACCAGCCACTCCGTGTTATTATTTTCCACATAACGGAGCAGCGTCTATCCCAATTTAATTCTATTACGTTCTGTCGCGTTTGAACGACGGCACAATAAAGTTGTTTGAGGAGTGCCGCCGTCGCCGCCCGCCCTACGCAAATAGCATTCGATTTTTGAAATTGAAATCGTGAAACAAAACAGTTGAATTTTCTTTTGTTTCTTCCAGCCAGAATAAATGAAGCGGAAACATTACATTTAATTTTAGAACAAGATTTTTAATTTTTTGTTTGAATTGAACTGAAATACATGGTCGGCAAATTGGAATTTTCCGTTCAAACGCTTGTTGTTTCGTTCAGCATGCAGCCGGCGCGGCTCGCGGATGTCTACGTTGTTTTAATGAATACAAATTACAATCGCAAACGTGTTTAATCCACAATTAGTTACGTGCTCCCCCGCGGTGCAACCCCGCTGATGCGATATATCACCATCCACCACCTACTTGTATGTACCTACTTACCTGAACACTTCACGATAAGGGGTGCGTTAAGGCATCGTGTTTTGTTGGTTATTTATGTATAACACACACTTATCCATGTCCTGTTTCATAAAAAAATTCTAAATATTATAATGTGCGAAAATATGAGGTAAAGGTAAGCTACCAGTCAGACAGGTTTCCGATACATTCATTAACGTAAACGCAGGTACCATTACCGCCACCCTTAAGGCATTTTTAGGGTTCCGTAGCCAAAATGGCAAAAACGGAACCCTTATAGTTTCGTCATTTCCGTCTGTCCGTCTGTCCGTCTGTCCGTCTGTCACAGCCGATTTACTCGGAAACTATAAGTACTATAGTGATGAAATTTGATGGGAATATGTGTTGTATGAACCGCTACAAAAATATGACACTAAATAGTAAAAAAAAGAATTGGGGGTGGGGCCCCCCATACATGTAACTGAGGGATGAAATTTTTTTTTTCGATGTACATACCCGTGTGGGGTATCAATGGAAAGGTCTTTTAAAATGATATAAAGTTTTCTAAAAAACATTTTTCTTAAAGTGAACGGTTTTTGAGATATCAGCTCTCAAAGTCGTAAAAAGTATGTCCCCCCCTCTATTTTTATAACTACGGGGTATAAAATTCTAAAAAAAATAGAGGTGATGCATGCTAATTAACTCTTTCAACGATTTTTGGTTTGATCAAAGTATCTCTTATAGTTTTTGAGATAGGTTGATTTAACTGTAATTTTGGTTAAGTTATTGTGCTTACTACGGAACCCTTTGTGCGCGAGCCCGACTCGCACTTGGCCGGTTTTGACTTTGAAAATCGAAAACAAGGGTTTAGGTTGATCGAACGATATTATAATTTTTTCCTTATAAGTATGTAATGTATATTTGTCAAAATGTATGTAAAATATATAAAAAAGCTATGATTTATAGGAAAAAATAAATAAAAAAGGACGGAACGTCGATTGTTGGCATTACCGCCACTTTGATGCCACTGTATGTACATTGAAGTTTCTTGAAGGTGGTGGTGAAACCATCACTTTTTTGGGTGGCGGTGATCGCTGCGTTTAGCTTAATTGGATTATATAGAATCACAGAGTTTTTATGTCTGGGTAAAATGTTTTCTCTTACATAATTATGGTCGTATGGTTTAAGTACTTTTAAATTAAAAGGAGGAAACCAATAAAATTACAAATTACCCTCCAACAAACACACATGACTTATACAGAGTGTTCGGCACATGGAGCTACATTTTATTTTCACATTATCTGATTTTACAGCGACCGGAAGTCGAAGAAACTCAACTAAAGAATATGACATGTATTTGCAGCTTTGGATTACATTCGTATTATCGGTGAGTTGTGTACAACATACATATTATATCTATATAAAATATATGAAAACAACTATGTACAACATACATATTATATCTATATCGACGTAGAACCTCTGCCTATCTTCATACTATGTTCATGTCTTAAATGTATGTAGAACTACTCACATATATAGGTATAGTCCATCTATAAAGTCATGAAAATAAAAAATGATTTTCAGGGATTTAGGTACTTTTATTCTTGAATAAAATAACGATTATTAGCCTTTATTAACGGATTTGTGCTTAAATAAAGGTAAAACATCGATATAATACCAGCAAACAATTCGTTAGGATCCATTGCCGTTTTCAGAGCTCCGAATCGTTTTCCGAATTACTCTTCTCCGATAGCACGTTTCGTCGAAATCACTGTTCGTCGACGGTTTGTTCATCGAAAAAATCCTTCTCCGTTAGCACGGTTCGTCGAAAGCACTGTTCAACGATGGTTACTTTGCCGAAAAAATCATTCGCCGATAGAGAGATTCGTCGAAAGCACTGTTCGACGATGGTTGCTTTGACGAAGAAATCATTCGCCGATAGAGAGATTCGTCGAAAGCACTTTAAACCGATGCGGATGGTTCGTTTAACGAAAGAATCAATTACCGCCGCAAAGCATTGTTTGCCATTTTAATATCGATAGTGAAATTATGAATGATGATTAAATTAACAATACACAATTGTAAATAAATTTTAATGTACAATTGCTTCTAAGGCATAGAGTTTTATTTAAGATTTTATCATTATAGATGACAAGACTGATGATCGAATTAAATTAGAAAAAACACTCGAATCCAGTGCCGGTCATCAAAAAATTAATGAAAAATGCAGTGCTGTTGAGTATGAAGGATTCACTAGCGTGCCATCAATACTAATCTATAAGTAGTCGGTTTTTGTCTATGGTGAATTGTTAAGTTGTTTGTTAATTAAAGGTTTTTTTTATTTCATGAAATAAAGGAGATTTGGTTGTGATTTTTAAACTTTTTAAAAATTATATTATTTAATTTTCGTGGTAGATTTATAATAAAAGCATTTTTCTTGAAATAAAAATGAAATATTATGTATGTAGACTGCTTTTATTTCAGGAAAAATGCTTCATTATGATTTCTGCGCCTGTCTGAAACCGGGTGAACATTGTGAGATGTGTTTAGTATTGCATGGTGGAGAGAACACCAACTGTAAGCTACTGATGAGTACAGCCTATCTCATCTCAGCAGATCATAATCTGAATCTATAAATTATGCATCGATCTTTAGGCAGTAGGTATACTAAATGGAAAATTATAAGTGCATTTGTGTTGTGTAGCTATAACATTATAGCTTGGACATAACTCAATTTGTTATTCCTGACTTACCAAAGAGGTAAGGTAAGTGTAAGGTACCCTATCTAGGTAGGTATTTATACACTCATGGATACACACAGTACCTTTTCGAAAGCAATACTTATAATGATTATACTTACCTTAAATATTCCAATAAAAATATTAACCCATTTGGTTCGATTCCTAACGAAAATGGTGAACAATTCTTTGCGGCGGCAATTGATTCTATCGTTAAACGAACCATCCGCATAGGTACCTATTGGGTAAACGTAAGCAAAAAGAGCAAGATTACTTTATAACTTGGATATTTATTGGAAAACGATAGTCACACATATTATACACCGTTAGGCAGGCAAACAGAAAGAGAGAGACGTTAGGTGCATATAGAGCAAGTATAGAAATAGAAATTACTTTTCTTAAATACTACACAATGACACAATAAGGTTATACTAGTTTATACATCATTATTCCAATCATATACCATCGTCGAACAGTGCTTTCGACGAATCTCTCTATCGGCGAATGATTTCTTCGGCAAAGCAACCATCGTCGAACAATGCTTTCGACGAATCTTTCAATCGGCGAACGATTTCTTCGGCAAAGCAACCATCGTCGAACAGTGCTTTCGACGAACCGTGCTATCGGAGAAGGATTTTTTCGATGAACAAACCGTCGACGAACAGTGATTTCGACGAACCGTGCTATCGGAGAAGAGTAATTCGGAAAACGATTCGGAGCTCCCGTTTTCATGACTTTATAGATGCATTGTATATCTATGGGACATTAGCCAAAATTGTGTTAGTGAAAACTTTATTAAATAAAACTGAAATAAAAATAAAAAAAACACGCACTCACGCCTTGTACTAATGTACTCCCTTGCGGGGTAGGCAGAGGTGCATTGCTGCACCCACTTTTCGCCAGAGTGTTATGTTAGTCCCAATGTAATAGGGGGCGGGCCTATTGCCAATTTACGGGCATATCCAAGACCCGAGAACAAATATCTGTGTTTAAACAAATATCTGCCCCAGCCGGGAATCGAACCCGGGACCATCGGCTCAGTAGTCAGGGTCACTAACCACTACGCCATTCGGTCGTCACTGAAATTTAAATAAAACTAATTACTTAATCTAAACTAAAATAGTACCTATAAATATAATGATATTATAAAATTACTATACGTAGGTACATATACCTGTTCTGTAGCTATAATGAGCTGACAGCACTTCTTTACGCCTCATCTAGCGCTCGTTACGGGCTCGATCATAAATCTTCATTCCCAATGCTGGGCTACTATCGTCATTTTCAGTCAACTCCTGAAAATTATCAGAAATCTATGAAAAAAATGTTAAAGTAACATAAGAAATTTTTATAGTTATAATATGGAAAGATTTATTGGTCATAACTTCAACGTATTTATTATAATCTTCAAATCATTGACGTATACTCATAGAGGTCATTGCTCACACTACTACTATTACTTGCTCACATTCATAATGACAAAAATACTGAAATTTTGTTTGTGTTTGTAAAAAAATATATAGGTACTTACAACATAGTAGTAAGTACCGCAGCTATTGTGTCTACAAAGCCTTACGCTCCCCTAGATTTCGATTGAGATGATACTCCTGATTCTTCAAAATGATGTACTTACACACTACATTAATCCGTTTTTATACGAATATGAAAGTAACGAATTTTAAATTACGAAGTTCATAGTTCAAAATAAAGAACCTGTTGAAGTTTTCGATATTGCAATAATATTTCGTAACTTTCATATTCAGTGTTTTCAAATTCATATAAAAGATTTTCGGTATTTTTAAGTATTCCCGTTTTTAGTGGTTTTATTTTACTTAACTAAAATATTAGCTCCAATAATACAATTTCTTTGTTTGAAAACAGAACATTGTTGTTTTACCATAGACAACTACATCAACGTTTTCGAATCTCGAAAACTAATAAACAAAACGTTTCTTTCCATTGGCTCCGCTGAAGCAACACACACAGAGAGTGGTGTGCAATAAATCCCTGTTCCACTCTATTTATTTACCCTGCCCCCCCCCCCCCCGCCCCTCCCGGCGCTACCCTCTGAAAGGAGGTTGCTATACTGAGGTTCGCGTAGGAACCTCGTTTTTATTCTGACTGTGTAAGTACTGGCTAGTAACAATAATGGTAAGTATTTTATCAAGTTAAAAAAAGTTATTGAATTCTTCTTATTACATTTACATGTTGCTAGCAGTGTCATGAAATACATGGTTTCGCAAAAAATTCATATTCAGGTTCAGGAGGCTATTAAGGGGACTCAGCTGGTCATTCTGAACAAATTTTGTTCTACGGCTTTTAGGAATTCACAATGAATGAATTCAAATAAATAGGTACCTACATTAATGGTTTACATCTACGTAAGGTATAGAAAACTCGAAATACCTAGAATAACAAACGGAATGATCAAATTCATAAAATGGAACATAAAACTACAGCCACTCAGAGATATTATTTGATAGCAACCTCGCTTCTAGAACACAATTAACTTGTAAGATTGTCTGTGGAGGCTGCATCCCGACCCCTGCCAACCCTCCTTGCGAAACAAAACATCAATAAACTCCCGCTACATTCAAAACACAACTTTAAGTCATACGTTTAAAGCTTTTACTACCATGGCAAAGTATAAATTTTATGCCCCGCATTTATCTAGCGTAGGTATAGCAGTCCAGTCACCCTTGATTGGTTGTCGTTCTTCTAATCCCATTTTGATCCTTTCTACCCCAATGTAGCCCTTTTTGACGCTCTTCAGCATTTCCATACTGCAGCATGCAGCCTTTTTGTTTACGTAAGGCTGGCATTTATACGCTATGTTTAACCCGCCTTTTTGTATCAAATAAAAACTTGCAGTGTTATCGGAAGTAAGCAGTTAAAAACGCTTTATGTATGCAACAATGGAAGATTTTTCACACTGACATGATCATCACAAGGGCAGATGATTGTCACGTTAAATGTTTATAGATATTTTGGCGTTTCCGCTATCATAAAGGCTTCACAAAATATGCAGTCTAAATGATATACTGCTTGGATGTTACAGTGTGCGGTAAAACTTAATCGGATTTAGAAACAGTAAACATTGTGTCACGCTGACCACCAGGGGCACATAAGTGATAAAGAATAAGTGCTGAGAGTTCAAAAAACTGTGGTTCCTTAGTGTTCCGTCACGAGACGCGACGCCGCCGTGACGGCGACAGTACGATAAACTCCGTGTTACCAAAAACACAATGTTTGTCACCATAAAGATAACAGAACTGTGCGTATGCGCCCACCGCATCGCTTACATAAGTACCTAGAGCCCTCGGCAAATACAACACGTCTTAATTAAATATTGAATAATAAAAATGCCGTCATTGAACAGCTGGTGATAGTGTCGGCAAATATTGCTCAGATATGCAGCCACAAGTCTCCGGGCCTGGTGTCGTATAAACTAGGTTCCCTAACGAACTAAGCTCTTAATTCACCGCAAGCCAAAGTTGACAGGTTAATGTTATACAATGTATAGATTTTTCCATGACACACAGCCCCAGCTGATAAAAATTGACACATAAAGTGCTTCTGTCTGCTAGTGAATTAGTCATTATTTATTGTTAGTTAACTTTCTACTATTTTTCAGGCATTTGTATCGTGTGCCATTTTACACTCGCAATCGCATGTTTTCTTTAACTTAATCACTGAGACTAACGTGGACTAACCGTTAATATTACGCAAATATCATAACACCCTCTGTATATCAGTGTTTTTCTTTCTTTTATGACGATCTTCTTATGTTTATATTTATATGCAACTATGTTACTTACATGCATGGTAGAGTAGAGGTTGTAAATAACAAACAAAATGTGCCCGTAACATGGCAATAGGCCCGCCCCCTATTACATTGGGACTAACATAACACTGGCGAAAAGTGGGTGCAGCAATGCACCTCTGCCTACCCCGCAAGGGAGTACATTAGTACCAGGTTGTAAATATTTTAATAAATAATCAAAAATTATAACTCGCATTCAAGGACAACCATCAACATTACCATTTCACATTCAACATGCCATCAACAGCCTACGTACATTGCCATCGTCTTTCGAATATCAAAGAGCAATAAACAATGATGAGGTGTATCGGCGCTCAAGTGGCGGTAATCCGGCACATGATTACTGGTCCGGGCAGGTGCAGCGGTCCAGCTTTACGGCTTCCCGGAGGCTTCGCTTTCAATATTAGCCGCCGCCGCCGCCGCCGCCGCCGTGGCCAGAGTCCGGACGCGCAGCCTTTTTCAGGGATCCGCAGGAATATTTTTAGAAGGCTATGCTAAACCACAGAATAGGTAAAACATACTTACTTACCTATTTTAATTTTAATTTTTTGGTTTTTGCTTTTCATATTGCATAAATAACGGACCAATACCTATAGAGAAATATGAATGTGGCGGCCATTACATATATGAGTAGGAGCGATTATAACGAGACTTGGAATTATATTAATCATTTCCTTATTATTGTTTCTATACCGGCACTTATTCGGTTAAAAATAAGCCGATTTTAACACTTGGAATATTTTGACCCATTACTACATTAACCGGTACATTACTTGACCCATTCCATTTATATTTAAATCTCCTCGACGTTGTTGGAGGAAAATCACTAACAGAAGAAAAATAAAAATACACTGACTGGACGGAACCTCACACCTCTACAAAAACCCGCTCTTACCTCGCTTTTTATTATTTTGTCGCATCGTTTTGTCGCCAAATGGAATCATTCCGCCATCTACATTTTTATTTTTCAATTGGCTCACGATTAGTCGGATTAGTCGGTATCGCTTTTCGATTCTTTGCTCGTTTTGGACATGCCTCGGCCGGGACTCGAACTAATTGCTTCTAAACGGTGTCATGAACATGGCAGCTAAACGATTGATTTTTATGATTCCAATTTGACCTCTTCAGCTTTATTAGAGTTATTTACACCCATGACATAGCTTTTTAGTTTATTCTATTTTATTAAGCTTCTTAATGCTAACAAACTATACTTATGATTTTCATAAAATGCATTTTCCTAAAAAAATAAAACCTTTTAAATGCCACAGGAATAATAAAATCATATAAATTTACTTACATACGTCAATTTTAAACGGTAGCGTCGCGATTCACAATCTCCATAATGTTAAATTCTTCAGGCTTCAGGAAGGTGGTTTCTGGTCCATCTATTTAAGTATGTATATATGTACATAATACACGATATAAGTACTAGCTAGACAACCATGGGCTCCAATGAAGCAGGTATTCTTATTTATTTAGCTAAACTATAGAAGACTATAACTTCTTGCGTCAAGATTTTTTTAATATAGTGAAAACAATATCTTCTTACAAAAATTAACTTATCCAACAAAAATATTATGTAAGTTTGTCCTCATTTCAGTGATGTCACATAAATTCTTCTCAAACTTGCCATTTACTCCTAAACTCCTATATTGAAAACAATAGTTCCATCTTAGTTAAAATACATCACCGAAACTATTACCATAACTACGATATTAATACCCGACGAGAAAGCATAAAATATATCAAATTTATTCATGAAGAGACCCGACGTTGTGCACAAAATTTATATTCAAGTGTATATGAAATGTATTTGCAAGTCTACCAAAGAGCTACGAGCTACGAGCTACGGGCTACGGGCTACGAGATGTGACGTGCAATCTATCTCCGTAGCGCTGGCAGCCCCGCTGTCGGCTTCCTAGACATCTTTATTGCAATACAACTTATTGTGTTGTTATGTACGCCTGGTACTTTAGGTTGGATATCTTTTGTGACTTTGAAAAATAATCTTGACGATAGTTGAATCTCGGCTGTTCATACTTATATGTAAATATATTTTTCAGCGCACTTGATGTTAATTCTAAATATCGAATCGAACATGGAACCATTGGCACCATACAGAATTACGAATCGCACTGTTTCTTACTTACATAATTATTAAACTGAAAGTACTATGTAGGTACTTACCTGGAGTTTTGCATCTTTTTCTAATTGCCAATTATAAAACGGTTAATAATGTTTAATGGTTTAAGTAAAGGATGGGGTTAAATGAAAAGATCTGAATATGATTCCGTGATATTTTTTTATTATGACTAGAGGTTTTGTTTACGTTACAAAACAATCGGGATTTATTACAAAATAATTCAACAGATAATTGTTCTACATTTTAGATATTTCTGTTTGATATGTATTAAATGAAAACCTCGAGGTCACATCCCATTATTCCAAACATTTTACGTTAAATATTTACAATCTTATAGGTATCTGAGAGGTTTCATCACGGGTAGTAGGCACGGTAAAACTATCTACATCTTGTGAAACTTCTTTATTATTATAGAATACAGATAGGCTTGCTTATTTTGTCAATAAAAATAATTATGTACATTAACTTTCTGTAAATAAAACTTTCACTACATTTTTATTTCAAAAGAAATAGAGATCTGGATTCGTTTAATCTCATTAGGAGGCGGTGGCACTTCGATGCTCGAGTCTCAAAATCATTTTTATCAAGAATTATTTTACAGACATTTTATTTTGGAAATTACAAAATGATAATTTACCGGGATTATACAACTTATAAAAGACAAAAGCACGATAAAAATATTTATAGCAGTTTTACATATTTACAAAATGGCGCAGAATCCAAGCGGAAATTACATTGAAATAAATTACCAAGTTTCTGCACAATGTGGGTCCATTTCACTAACAGGTATGAAACCCTAGTGGGTGAGTATTGCCAGCGATGTTCTGTTTTAGTACTAATAATTAATATTTAGGAACATTTTATATTTTTTACATCACTAAGAATCTATTTGTACAAAAAGATATATTTAGTTATTTTAGGTTGGAATATATAAATAGATTGAATTTGGCAAAGTACATAATAGATTGTAAAGCTATATTCAACATAAATTCTGTTAAACCATTCGCACTTTCAAATCATAATAATTATGTCATTAATTCCATTCTTAATTAATCTATTACCATAAGTTACAATACCATACTAAACTTATAAAAATTGCACACATCACTTTGGTATACGTACGTACATACTCGTAGCTACATATTTACATCTTGTTACATTACACTTAAAACATCGTTAAGGTTTTATTGCCTGAAATTCCATAAAGTGTCCGTAACGTCGGTCACTAAGTCTCGACTGCGCGTCGCCCGCCGCGCCGCCGCCGCCGCCGCCGCCGCCGCCACCTAGTCGAACCAGTCCCACAGCTGGCGGTACAGCGCGGGCGGCGGGGGCGCGGCGGGGGCCGGGGCGGGCGAGGCGGGGGGGGACTAGGAGGCGCGCGCGGCCGGCAGCGGCGGCGGCGGCGACGCGGCGCGCGCGCGGGCCTCGTCTCAGAGCACGCGGTCCGCCATGCCGGCCGCGGCGTACTGGCACGCGGCCAGCGGCGCCGAGCCCGCGCGCGACACGGGCGACACCGCGCCGTAGCCGCCGCCGTACGAGTGCTGCTTGGCCTTGAGCCGCAGCGACGCGATGCTGGACGACATGGCGGGGCAGGGCTCGGCCGCGCGGTGGTACATGCCGTACGCGCCCGGCGGCGCGCTGTAGGGGCACGGGGCCGCGCCCGCGCCGCCGCCCACGCCGCCCATTCCGCCGCCGCCCACGCCGCCCACCCCGCCCATGGACGTGGCCGTGTTGAAGCAGTTGACGGAGCTCTGGTGGTGGCTGGCGGGCACCACGCCGCCTAGCGGGTTCACGGGCCACGGGAAGCTCTTGGTGCCGAGCGGCGACGGCACCTTGGCCGCCCAGTTGTTGTAGGGGTAGGAGGAGTAGAGCGCGTCCGTGTCCGGGAAGGGCTGCATGAGGCCGTTGAACTGCGTGCTGAAACCGTTCTTGAAGTCGACGGCGGCGGCGGCGGCCGCGTTCATCGCGTTCCGCTCGCGTTTCCGCCATTTGGCTCTCCGATTTTTGAACCATACCTGTAAAGAAGGAAACGATGTTTTAAATTCGGATTCTTTTAAACTTTTCTGGGCGAAGATGGGGGGCGTCGCTGTAAGCGATTCGGGACACGAACCGCGTTGCGTAGCTATTAACTTTACTCATTACAAAGTTGCGGCGGAGGCTGGCGTATTCCGGCCACGTAGCGTGACCGGCGGCGACCAACGAGCCGTCTAATTGCGGCGGCGGAATGAAGATAAACGACACGAGCCGCGGCCGACACGACGCCGACACGAGCCGTGAGCGAGATAACGCGGCTGATGCATGGCGCGGCCGTCAGCGCGATCGATCGACGACACCTCGCGCGATAAATTGCGCAATCCACGTACCGACTGCAATAAATATCGCGCCGGCGGCGTTATTTGTCTCACTCAGGGCGGGCTCACCGAACCGGAGCGCAAACGGTAAATAATACCCTCTTTCCTCGGTTAAGTGAACATAAACGCTCGTTTTCATTTCCACCCCATATACGATTATTTTGTTTTTCGAAACGTTAGGTTCTGTTTTTCGGGTGTGGCTATTTAGTGGCTACCTGTTTTCCTGGAGCACGGGATTACTCCGTGTAGTAGGTGTGATGCAGTAAGCGCGCGTGTGTGGGTGCGCGAAGCCGCGAGGGTCGGAGGGTCGCGATATTACTGCGGCATATAATCCTTTAAATATATTATTGCAGCGCGGATGTGACCCTTCCCAGGACCGGCCCGCAAGGAGGGACCCCAATATTTTTATTGTACAGCTCTAAATCAATACTAATGTTGGTTCAGATAATCTATTCATAATCTGTTTTTAATTTTATTTATTTTTCATTTTAAAATTCATGTAAAAGTTTTTAAACTGGAATTATAAAAGTTTTGTAGGTATCTACAGCTAATACGATAGAGATGTGCTTTTAAAAATAGCACTAGTTTAATCATTAAAAATCCTCAAGAGTTTATTCCATATGTGTGAGTTATTCTCGTGGCAATGCTAGGCGCTACGCCGTTGCTACGAATTTCGTAGCACTCGTAGCGGACCTACGAGGCCCAAGCCTTGCAAAATTAACATAAATGAACACCGCGGCACCACCGGCCCACAATAACTATGATTAACCACCGGTTAGGGTCCGCTCCAAAATTAAACTTTAATCGAAATTTTATTACGGTGATCAATCAAGGGACGTTCTAACTAAATTTTCTACCCACACAAGCAAATTTAACCCTTACGTTAACGGCATTAAGCGAGTAGTAGCATGTGATGGTTTTGATGTCTATAAAAGTTAATACGTGTGTTGGTTTTATGATTCTTAAAGCGAGAAATTGCTTTATTTGTTATTTAACACGTGCCTTTATTAGATACTTATAAACTCATCTTGTGTGATATTGAAAACGTTAAATTTATTTTTATTGAGACAAAATATATAAAGGCGTGTACGTAATCGCCTGCAAAATGTTATCGTTATTAGCACAAAATAAAGTATAGACACACAAACCTGCAGAGCATGCGCGGTAACTTCACTTCACATAAAAAGCTCTTTTGTAACTAAACTACGAAACCTACGTTAGGTAGGTACTTTATACCAAATATGTGTTTAGAAACAGAAAATTTGTACAGCATATTAAATACATTTTACATTATTGGATCAATTCTAAAGTATTGAGTTATTTTAATCGCAATATTCACATTCAAAACATCCACAACCCTTATTTTCAACACCCATTTGACCTATTCCAACATCACCTCCAAGATGATAGAAAGCAAGCTCGCTGGTCGGTTAAACTATAATAGCTGACTATAATCCTATGAGAACTACCCCGTGCTAGGGGTGGATTATTAAATGCGCCCCGCTGTGCAATAGCTACTGTTGTGCTGCTCTGCTCATATAGAGAGATATTCTTGACAACTGTATTAGTTTCTTGGTTATTTATTGGTTTCTGCTGACAGCTCGTGACTTTTGCAAGTTTTGCACGGGTAACCTTCCGCGTTATAGAGACGTTTTAATTAAATTTTCATGGGTTTACAATAAGAGAAACCAGTCATTATATGTTTCTAGTATCTTACATTACTTAACACCATAGTCAACAAAGCAGTCTTACTCGAGGATGAAATAGTTTACAATAAAATATAGTAGAAATAAAACATTGGACCTGGAAGTATGAGGGTCGTTGAAGTATACAGAGTTCAAACATAACGCATTTTTTATTGAAGTAAATTCTAGAGGAAATTGTAAATAGTAGAGTGTTATCAAGTTCAATTGTATCAAATCATCATCAAAGAGATGTTAAGATTCAATCACATTTATAATACATTGACTCTGTATAAGCAAAACAAATTGTAACTATTCATTGAGATACATTCCGACCTAATACCTTAGAAAATCCTTACAATCACAACACTGAGAACCAATCTCGATAAACAAAATAATATAAGGTATACAACTATACACGCGCAGACACAAACAAGAAAGCAATTCAAATCCTTAAAGCTACTGAATAAGAGTGGTATTGCTGTGATATACTTTCTTGGCAAGAACATAATAATTATATTAATTTTGAATTATGATTGAAGTTACCTATAAAATAGGTAAATATTGCAAAAAGGTTGATCTTCTGAATGATCGACTTGACTGTGAAGTGTTCAAAAGCTTTTTGTGGGTTTAAAAACTTTACTCGGTACAAATACAAAATTTGTCTGAACGAGATCGCTTTCAGAGATGAAGCCGACGTTTGTACACCTATGCAAGGTTCTTTCTATTACGGTACGGAAATAAAGATTATTGCATTTGTATATTATTTGAAATGTGGTGTGACAGCGTATGACATAAAGTTTGCGGTTCCTGTTGAAGATATCAAGAGATTTAAAAATCATTCAGGATTATTCAGCAGTGTACAAGATTACCCTCTCGTCGTGTTTCAGAATCGGGGCTTATGTTTACTTAAATAAACTCGAGGAGTGGGATTATTGTATTGAAGTAGTGCATTACTGCTTGGAGAGCGGCCAAGCCAAACGTATCCGCTTCTAATTTCGTACGTATACGCCAATTTTGTTTAAATTAATATTTGTTTTCAATAAATTCATTAATTATTACGCTGTTTTCTTTGAATAAATATTATATTATGAGGGTATGCACCTAGATATATACTTAACTGTGGATGAAGTGAAAAATATGTCTCAAGAAACAAAAAAAAATCACCAAGACGTATCTAAGAGAAACTTCCCTGCATCACAAACCTATCTGAACCTATTAAACACACTGGCATCGTTCTTCATATAGAAATAGGTCGTGGATAAAGCCCCATGGTACTAGTTTTACACGTAAAATAAATACAGTTACGTGCTATCGCCGCGGCGGGGTTGTTTGAAGTGCGCTGCAGAATGCGCCCTAAACTGTTTCACTGGACGATCTGTGTGCACTGGTGCTACAACCGTGCTATAGATAAACACCAGAATAAGTTGTTTACATTTTTAGTATAGATAGATAGAGTACTCTTTATTTGTACACTAAGAATAATTAACAATTTAATATGACAACTTAACTAGGGTACAAAAGACGGTCTTATCGCTTATAACGATCTCTTCCTTTTTACCAGAACCCTTAAACTAGTAAGTAACCTAATCGTATGTTGATTATTGGAATAACTGATATTTCCTTTGGAAGTATTTGTTTTCAAGCTAGAATTTACTCCGAAGAACTTAGTTAACTAAGCTTTTTTTGTTTGTTTCAACAATTTTGCATTTTCACATTATTGATTCAGAATCGAAACATAAAATGACATGAAATAGACCAACACGTGTCTTCGACCGCGTTAATAAAAAAGGTGTCCGCGTCAAATTCCACCCGGCCATAAATAAGAGAGAAATTTCCGACGAATACGTTGTAATCGACGCGGCTAATCCTTGCGTCACGCGGTTCGACACCTCGGGGAGGGAGCGGGGAGGGGGGGAAAGTACCTACCTATATCTAAACTAACTATACTGTAGTTTGTATGAAGGTCTATGAATTCAGACACTATGAAAAAAGGGTATTTGTTTCGATAACGTCATGTATGACATGATTATAAAATTATGGGAAAGTTGGTTATCTTTTACGATGAGGCCACTGTGAACTGATTTTGGTAACATTTAGAGATAGAGATTGGTATTAGTGTTTGTAAACCATGCTTCGCTGATCCTGAAAAAGCTTTTCCGGCGGAATGACAATTAATCCTATGTGACGTGGAGTTATTTCGCAGGACAGGAGTACCACGTACAATTAAAAGTTTTTAGACCAAAAACTATAAGACAAATATATATGTCCGCAAATTTTACAAGGACATTATTTGCCGTCGACATTCATACTCGTGATTCCGTAGCGATGAAGTTCTGGGAAGTTCGTCAGCTCCGCTAGAACAGGCAGTGTGGGAGGGCACGTCACCCACGTCACGATCTGTATGAAACATGTCACGAGCCGTTTCACGGACTATTGACAACGAGTTGGAGATGAATTAGTGATGGTTTGGCGACGCACCGATCACTTGGAGGGAATAGTAAGAGATGGAAACGAAAATGGAAATGCTCTCAGTATACCTACTTACGATGATGGAATATACGTTAGTTATGAGAGCTTCTTTATTTTAATGAGCCATCACTGTGTGGCTACATACAATTACGGGCAATGAAAAAGTTCCATTCACAAAATGCCGACACCAAACAACCCCATTATTTTCAAACATTTAATTAAAATTTGAACAAAATATTACCGTTATTATTTGGTATATATATATCCTGATGCTCAATTAAATGTACTTCAATGTTGCAGAAGTCGTCATTAAGCTAGCCTTTTCAGTTTAGGAGTAATTTGGTGCTTTTCTTATTGGTATTATTATTTATTTCTCTATTAAAAAACTTAATATACTTCCTTGATATATAGTATATTTCCTTGAAATCAGGCCTTTATAGTCGGTGTCAAATGAATTAATTTGTCAGACAAAGATCATTTGAAGAGATAAACTACCTTCTGTTCCTAGTGAAAAATCTGTTGCAAATAAATTAGAAGGTATAAGCGGAATAGATTAAATGATTATCAGATCTTAAACGATTATTGTTCTAACTAACACCAGACTAATAGCTAAGATCTCGTTTGTCCAAACAGGAATGATCACAGACAAAGTAGATAAAGAATTTGAATAAATTGTCCGCCGACATCTTGATTCTGTGCCAAATTACGACAGGAATGCGATGTCGCTATTATAAGATGATTTGTTTCGCTAAATATGTAGGCTTATAACGTCTTTTTGCCTCTTATTATAATTCATACATACTTAGGTATTTCTGCAACTATAATATTAACGGACCCATTTATATAAAATGTATTTCTTTCTAATAAACAGTTTACAGTAATTACTATATCTTTAAAAAACTTAAACATCTGTCCAAATACATGTAGTGCCATCTTTCACGACGATAATTGAGTCATAAACAGGCAATGACCCTAATGAGTGGGTAACAAAAATAATGTAAAACGATTTATTGCCATGTGCGAGCGCCGATTTATTGGACAAGGCGACGCGAGCGCCGCTAATCCTCTCTAGGGTTGACGGAATTAGACTTTCACTGCATTTGAATTTGGAATCGGTGTTTGTCATTATGAAGACACATCTCTCTTTGTTAGCTGGACAAGGAGTTGCATGTCAGATGAGTTTCAAAGTCAATAAATATTCTACTGAGATGGTTTATGAAATATTGTAACCCATAATATCTATAATTCCTATCTTTCTAAATGTGTTTCTTCGTTAGTCTTTATCTTCCTTTTAACGCCTTAACGACATGACTTATTATGTTGTAAATTTTTGCCACATTTAATTTGTACATATTTTGTTTTTCAAATCTTTTCAGCTACTTAAACATTTTGAAAAGATACTCAGTTCAAACAGGAAAGCATTTTAGCGGAGCCACGATATCCGCAATCGAATTGTTTTTGTTGCTCAGCGAAAGCTGCAGCCCTGGGCAGATACAAATTGATATTGTTTTTAAGAACACCCGCGCCCGGTACTTCACTGCGCAGGCGCAGTAACACGCAGCGAGCACGTCACTCCTCGTGCTGCACCCCACTTGACGTGCATCGAACACTTGGTATCGATTTACTAATTGGAGAATAAATGAATATTGTGCTCCTGTCTCTTTAGCTAGAGCGATGATGATCTTTTGTACGTGATTATTTAAATTATAACATTAACTGCAACGCTTATAAGTGTATCAATGAATAAAACAAAATTTAAATTATTAAGGCCCTAAGAGATACATGGTGATGGTAACACGGTAGCAGATTCTAGTAAAAAAACAAAAAGCAATCAATCCCAAAGCCGCGCATTCCAAAACGAATACCGAACAAACCAAAAATATTCTTGAACAAGCCGAGTGTAAATAGCGCACACCGGCGTCGACCGCAGAATCTAACGTGGACTCGAAAACTATTGACAGTGAGTGTGGGTGCTATCAGGCTTAATCCCCGGATTATGAATCGACCGAAATAGACGGTTCAAATACACTGGGATTAAGGGCTTCGGTTCCGTCCGTGCACAAAAATACCGGAGGAGCGGATGCGCCGATTAGCCGAACTCCAACATCACTCGTTAATATTGTGACGCTGCACCTTCCAACAAGACTACAAGAAGAGATGGGAGATTTGCGAGAGATGTACAGAAAAACCAATATAAATACTATAGTGGTGTTGGTTTAGATGGGGCGGCTGCGTTTGGACGT
Organism: Plutella xylostella; assembly: GCF_932276165.1. Lineage (NCBI taxonomy): Eukaryota > Metazoa > Arthropoda > Insecta > Lepidoptera > Plutellidae > Plutella > Plutella xylostella. The sequence goes on along the minus strand of NC_063992.1, from coordinate 5,090,485 downwards.
TGTGATTGGGACTTTTAATGTGTTTTTTGTTAACTTTCCGGATAAAATCAATTTGAAAGTTTCAAGTGGATTTGTGGTTTGAATAAACGTTTCTTTAATAATAATAATATGTGGGGACATCTCACACACGGCCATCCGACCCCAAGCTAGGCAGAGCCTGTGTTATGGGTATCGGACAGCTGATATATCTACACAAATACATAGATAGATACATATTACCCTTACACCCAAGACCCGAGTACAAATATCTGTCTTTAAACAAATATCTGCCCCAGCCGGGAATAGAACCCGGGACCTTCGGCATAGCAGTCAGGGCCACTAACCACTACGCCATTCGACCGTCGAGTTTTAAGTAATATGTGTATTATTTACATATTTTAGTTATGGAGATGATAATATGTTTAGTAGTAAATTAATACGGTTAAGCTTGTACCTACCTTCTTCTCTTGTACCTATAAAGATACTTACTTCAAATTTACCATCCCATCAAACCAAACCAAAAAATTCACCATCACCAACAACAACAAACTGCATCTATTCCACTAATTAATAAACATCAACAGCACTCACCCGAACTCTCGCCTCCGTGAGATTGGTCCACATGGCGATCTCCTCCCGAGTAGACATGTCTGGGTAGCGGTTCCTCGCAAACGTGGCTTCCAGCTCCTGGAGTTGCTGGCTGGTGAAGTGCGTGCGCTGGCGCCGCTGCCGCTTGTTCTTCTTGTCTCCCTTCTCGTCCATCGGCTGGTCGTCCGGCCCGACGCCCGGGGTCGTTGATTCTGTCTTTATGGTCGGCTCCGATGACATTTGCCGGTTGTCTGCGGGTGAGAGGTAGAGGTTGTAGAAGAGGAACTATGATGTTTATACAGGCTTGTACTGGGCGGATTAATAAGTTAATAGAAGATGTACTTAGTCAGAAGTGTGTTTGATAGGTATAATATAGAGGTACATAATTACGATAGTTTCGTTCAGTATATTATTATGTATCTCGTATTCCCTTCTACTACTAACTGTAGAATGAAAAATGAGCAGGCTAATCCTGAGCAGCATTTATGTAAACAATTTAGTTGCACTGGAATCTTGAAATATTTTGTTAAACGCAGTAAACTGTATACAAAGCGTTTATCCTATTGGCTGCGAACCAAAAATATCTTAATTTATCGAGCCCCGTGCTCGTGATACACATAAATTCTGCTAACACAAGAACTCGCCGTCCGCGTTGACTCTACAACACAAAGTACCTAGACACATCCATTATCAACTTTCAAATAAGCTTCGGGCTTCATTAATCAACCTATAAATCGAACTCTCTCTCCCGTATATTCAAAATTTCAAACGAAAAAAAGCGTTTCAGAATTACCTGTTTCAAATTCGGAAAAACGCAGAAAAACTAATTCAAACCGTAAAATGTTTAAAAAATATTAGGTACAGATAAAAAAACGTAATCATTACAACCAGTAGCTCGGCGGGATTATAGCCAGCGTGCATGTAATAGTTGGTAATACTTTTACGACGGTGCTGTAAATAAGTTGATCTCGATGCGCGGTGACACGGCGGTCGTAAATTACGGTAAACATGATAAAAATCTGGTCAAGTGCGGTTTCGGTAATCAGAATAAATATTTCATACATGTATGTATATCAATAATTTCATTCATATTGATTTAGTAGAAACATATTATTATCCTGAAAATGTTCCAGTGACATAGCACCCAATCACTCTTAAACACCTCAATATTTAAGTTCATTTATAAAAGCGCATTAAACCTACAATAATTAGTATTATTACCAACTTAAAACGTAAATATTATATAAAATTTTATATGTTTAAAAAAATGGGTCTTTTGTAGGCAGTTTGTGGGTGGAATTTTTAAGTTGCAACTAACCATCCTAAGTACTAACCGTGTAAACTGTAATTAGATTTGTTCAGTTCAATAAAAACTAATTTATTTCTATGCAATATGCCGTTCTGTATTATCAAGCTCATATCGCAACATTGATTTTCCCGCCCTTACTTGCATATGTTCACAAAAATTTCGTTAGTGCTTTCGAGTTACAAAATTTATGTCAACAGCACGGCACAACACAGTGCCTGCGATATGCCCAGTTATTACATCAATTCAGACCTGATAAGAGAAAGGCAATCTACACATATTGGATTTAACCAAAATCCCAAATGACAATAGTAAATAGTGATATATTTTTTGTCCCTGTCCTTTTACGTTCAACCATTTATATCAAAATTTTATTATGTTTACTGCGCTAACATTATCACTACCCAGTATCATCACTTTCAAATTTTACCGTCTATTCAATAAGGATAACATCTTTCCATTATATGTACAAATAACAATGAACGTTGGAAGGATGTATGTATATATTGTTGAAGTTGTACCTAAGCTATATAGGTACCTAAATAATCTAAATATATATTTTTCAAGATATTATATTAGGTAATGGGTGGAAAGACTACATAGAGCTTAACTTCTTATAATAAGAAAAACATCAGGAATTTTAAGAAATCTGTGACGCAATTCACTACTTCTACCTACAATGACTTAAATCCGGCGAATATCTCGATTTCCAATAATTATAGACTTTAATACCGCTATATCTTTACTCTGTGATGCTTTTTAACTGCGCTCAGTTCTTTCTTCGATCAAGAAAGTGTTATCCACAACGATAGAGGCAAAATTAGGCTACACCTTACCAAATTACAAAACGCCAATCAAACGCAATAGAGATACTATCAAAATCAGCCAATCATGGTTAGCCATACCTACAATTTGTTTTATCTGATTAAGTTGCAACACTTTTGATAAACAAGTGTAATTTAGTTGGCTACGCGGATTAGCTTCTACGTTTTTATTGCCTCTATCTTGATTGAAAACTTTATTGACAGTTAATTATAGGTAGGTACATATATTTTTGTTTTCGCCATGAAAAAATATAGTATTATTAAGGTGATCAATCTCAAAGTTCTTTGGGTAAGAGTGCATAATGAACAACAAGGGATTAGTGTCACCGTATCAACCGTGGCGCAGTCTACCTACTCGTTTATGATTATGATGATACAGAGAACATACATTATATTAAGATTTATAGATTTTTACACTATTTATTTGTTTTCTGTGGGACTCAACGTGAAATAGTCGTCTTAATTATCTTAATCTTATTTCTACAGCACTGTAAATACATTTAATAATTTCATAAAGGTGAATTGGCGGCGCTAGGTTGGCCTTACACTTTTCTACGCTTACTAACTTTTATGTTGTCACTATTTCATTGAGCAGATCAACCCCCTTCAAATCGCTCTCCCTGTTCCTCGTGTTGCTGTGAAAGTTATTAGAAATAGTGGCGGCCTCGATAGCGTGGACGATAGATAGATGTGTGTAGATAGACGTCGATAAGCGGTATCAGTGATACGCTTTGTGGCGCTTGCCGACACATCCATCACTGCGCCTGCCTTTGCCTCGGCCGACGAGACACGATATATCGACAGTTTTCTCCGTGTTCAGAGGGTATAGTACTTTTAGCCTGCACTTTACTAAGACCTTTTATGATTGAGCTTTTGCCCATCATCCACAATGTCCTACACTATTTTATTCTCCTTTGTTATTATTTAATCTATTGTAGTAAAAATGCACGCTGAAATTAGTATCATGCACTGCTATTGATTTTCGATCTAAAAATCTCAGAAAATCTACGGCCATAATAGATAACTAAAGCATTATAACTAAAATCGTTTAAATCCCCAAAACAACCACTGTGCGAAAGTAAAGTACGGCTTTCATATCGAGACAATGATTGACTTTAACTGGGCTTATAAAGATTAGCACTTTATCCACTGCTGAGCCCACAATATCCTCTTTATTGCGAGTTTATAACTTTACAATAGAATGCCACAAGAACGTTACTTTCAAGTTTATTATCCAATTGTTACATATCGTACATATGTTACATGAGTAAATCAAAGAATAGAATTTATAAGCATCTGAAAACCACGAGAGCTTTCACACTCTCTACAATTGTGGGACACCCAACACCCATAACTACTGCATTACTGATATGATAGTAAAATTTACCAAACATAATTAAATCTACAAGTATTCTAAGTCTAAAAGAATAAATTGTAAATATTGTAATCCTATGTCTAACTATAACATGTAAAGACCCTGAAAATAGGCAACCCCTAGAGTTACAGACAGTACCCTCTCTACATTCATGTATTTGGTGTAAATAGCGCAGTTAACACATGTTAACTGTATCTGTAGCACGGTAACACTTCACAGGAACACTCTACTGATAACGACCCTTAATGTGTACTTTCGTTTAACACTAGCTGCAATGTGCGGGGTTTCCTTGGGAAAACAAACCATCAATGGAAAACAACAACTTTATGGAAACTCAAAAATAGCAACTACTTACAGCTTGTAGAATGAACTAGGATTGGTATATAGATCCTTTCCTTAGGGCCTGTAGTCCCTGTGTCAGTCCCATGGGCGGACCATATAAATACACTCACGAGCAATGAAAAAGATTTAGTGAAAAATGACGAATGAAATCTAATGACGCCGCGGCGTCTACAATGTTGAAGTACATTTTAACAGCGCATCAGAATATTACCAACTGAAAACGTAAATATTTGAATCAAATTCTAAATTAATTATTTTTAGGATATATAGGTATATATTTATTATTAACTATGTAGGTTTTATATGTAGGTATTTACATATCGTTTATATTAATGTATTTTATAAATATCTCTTGTTTTCACACGATACCCATTTTCTTTCTTTCTATTTCCTATTTATTTCGTTGTCTGGAAGAGATTACTTTTAGTAATAAGGCCGCCAATTGTGCTATTTATTTTCTTTTTATGTTTGTAATACTTACTGTTTCTGTTTGTGTGCAATAAAGAGTATTTTATCTTTATTTTTTTATTTAAAAGAATTGGGTTCATTGGTGTCGACATTTTCTGAGTGGGACTTGTTCATTGCTCGTGAGTGTATAAAGCCATGGGTCCCGGTTGCCGCTTCGGCAGCTGTCGTTAAGCCTATGTCAAAGGCCTTCGGGCAGCTTGAAAACAACTGACAGTCGGGTTGCCCACTTACACGGAAACTCTCTCAGCACAAGCTTGCTTGTTTTGGGGTCCACCAACCCGTACTAGGTCAGCGTGGTGGACTAGGCCTAAAACCCTTCCTTCATTAGAAGGAGACCTGTGCCCCAGCAGTGGGGACGTGACAGGTTGTAATTATGATGATGTATAAAGGGTAGTACACACTAGAACTTGCTCATTGGTCGCTCACGTCGTCTATAAAGGGCAGTACTCACTGGACCTTGTTCTTTGCTATTGTGTGTATAAAGGACAATACTCACTGTCGTCGGTGTGCTTGCGGTCGCGTTGCTGCCGCGGCGGCGCGTACAGCGACTGCTCCACGCCGGAGCCGCCCGACGCCAACGACGAGACTCACTGGGCCTTGTTCATCGGTCGCTCGTGTATAAAGGGCAGTACTCACTGGACCTTCTTCACTGGTCACTCGTGTATAAAGGGCAGTACTCACTGAACCTTGTTCACTGGTCGCTTGTGTATAAGGTAGTACCTACTCACTGGACCTTGTTCATTGCTCTTGTGTGTATAAAGGACAATACTCACTGTCATCGGTATGCTTGCGGTCGCGTCGCTGCCGCGGCGGCGCGTACAGCGACTGCTCCACGCCGGAGCCGCCCGACGCCAGCGAGGAGTGCCCGCTGTCGCGGAACTCGCCCGTCTCTGCCCACACTGGAATAAATTATAAAAATCATAATCTTTATTTGCACACCGTAAAACAAAACTTAATTATAACTTAAATAACAGAAATGCACAAATGGCGGTCTGATCGCTAAACGCGATCTCTTTAAACCGTTGTAAAACCAGAGTAAGGAAAAGAAAATTTAGGTGTAAACGTAAATTTCATTCAATATTTATTGTATTACTTATAAATGTGTTCATTTGGAGACTGGACAGAGGTCAATTGCTGCTTGTAAATTAAAACCGAATGTGATATGAGGCTCATTCGTTGAGAGAAAATCGTTCAACAGAAGGTCAAATGCCCACAGAAGTGAACTTTTAAGGGTAATGTTTGTCTATGTGTCTTTCAGCACATATTAGAATAACCTACTTAGATTAAATATCTGCTACGATGCGATTTATATCTCATAAAATTACTTATATACATAAAATATTGGGAATTACAATTACAATTAACAATCAGTGTAAAAAACTATTTTGCTGACAAATTGTTGCATAATTGCTAATGACTATCAAAGTAATGCATTTGTCGAACGACAAGACGCCCTGCGGCTTATTCCGGTAATTAAGTGACGTGCACGCTTGTTAACAAATTAGTCGAGAAGACACACGCCTCTTGTGCTCGCACCCTAATTTATAAGGCAGGCCAGATGCTGCCGTAAAAACAACTTTGACCAAAAAAAACTCTATAAGTTCCCACAGAAGTGTACCAAAAAAATATGTCAGGAATCGTAATAATTTGCCGCCAATAAGATGAACGGTAACAAATTAGGATTAAGCGAAATATTCACGCTCCATCTACGTCGCGATTCAGTTCAGGAATTCGCTGAAATAAATATGTCACTTTTACGAGGTTTGTATTTGTGTGGATGTTGTTGTTGCTTGCGATTCATCAGATGAGAGGTGTTTATTAGCTTACAATTATAGGTAAATATCATAATATCAACATTATCATTATACTGTTACTTTTATAAATAATGTTACAATGTGAATATACCTACCAACATATTATTTTTAGAACACAAACACAACGTTTAATTGATCCCTAAACAATATCGTTTGATATTTTAACAAAAAAATATTTACTTCCCACTTCCCTCCGACTTTTCCGCGTATTTAAAGCCTGTTGTTTTTTAAAAGATCACGGAACAGCGATTGATTGGTCGGAATGCCGGAATGACAATAGACAAGAATGTGCGTTCAGAAATGTTTGTCATGTGTGGTTTATGGTAACCACGTGCTTTGGAAAATGGTGCATTTCTTTGTTTTTTTTTTATTTACTTTTTCAGCAAAAACTACCGTTGTTGGATACTTTCTTATTTAAACTTATTATGGCTGTTTTTATTCTTGTAAGAATTCATTCTGATCAATAAGTAAATAGTAACTTTTACTATCAATATTATAGTACTTGCAGAAATCCTAAAAGTTTATCCTATGCCTAGTGAAATTTCAGTATGTAAATCAAACATCAAAACAAAACAAGCAGTAGCATATAGAGATATATCACAGATTACAATACAAGCAAGGGGATAACACATCCCATCTTCTCAGATGATTTGTACTACGACTGTTGACTCTCCAAATATCAAACAATGTATTCAGCCCTGCTAGTCCTCTCTCATTGCAACCGTACCGCCGACTTTCAAACGACAATAGTCTCTATTTTACTAGTGATAGATTCTAAGGCTAGTTTCAGTGTTGCCATCTGCGAGCGACAAGTATCGCTGGACCGTAGGACGCGTGCTGCTATCAGCGTATCTCCCAGTTATATCATTCTACTGAGATATAGTCCTGTTCACGTGGAAACATTCCTTACGCGTGATAAGGATGGAGTTAGGAATTCCAAATTTGGGGATTAGAATCTTATATGTATAAGATCTTTAAACACATTGGTAGGTCCATTAGCTCTATGTACCTATATCACATTTCGCTGTGCAATTATTAGTTAATGAATAAAATTTAACTTTCAGTGGGTTTTTACATAAACGTTTACAGGTAAATAATTTACAGGTAGAACCTCGATATTCTACAATCTTATATCAACAAATTTTACCGCATTCACAATTTACCCACTATCGAACAATTAGTCCGCGCCACACAAACACACGTTACGTTCAAATAAAATTAAATGTTTGTTCTCGTGATAGCGAGTGATAAGACTAACTCATTGTTTTATACACGTCGTAAACCATGCGCCGGCTCGATGCGAATGCATCGCTGTATATGTGTATGTACACTATAATTTAAAATTAAAGTTTTTTTTACTATGTGATTAATAGTTAAATGATTATTATGATCACAACTGTAATCTCCGAAGACTGTCACGACTGGTTTCTGCCAGGAATCGATACCCTGACAGATATTCATGAAACATGGATAATATTCAGACTTTTAAAGTCCAAATTTATGCCAAAATCTAAATTTGTATATGTATAGACAATACTTCATCATTGGACATTATTTATTAATTGAACGGAAGGTGCCGTTGAAGTAATGAGGGCTAAATCGTACAATGTAGTAACTCTAAAAGTCGTTAACCTTTAAAAACGGAACCCCAAGGCGAAGCAAGTATAAAAAGAAACATATTATTTGCGTAGAGGATACACCGAGCAAATACAGATAGCTGCATTATTTATGACTAAGACAGAGTCCATGACATTTTTTACACTCACCTTGTTTGAAAGGTGTAAAGAAGCCACAAGAAAAAACTTTAGCCAGTTCGACTTTGAGGGATATTTTTAAAAGCAATACATTCGTAGTTTCGAGTTAGTTGGTTATTACATCTATTTTTTAGGGTTACGTATCTGACTGGCAAAGTCTACATAATACCTCTAGGTATCGCGCCGCTGCCGTTAAGGTGTGACGTAAGGCTCTTTTTTCTTTTGCTTTCTTAACGAGTCTTACCCTTAATCACTAATGATAACTAAATGACCAATACAGATCTACAGTTAATCCTACACCCAATTATCAGTGGACCACCAGGCTAGATGTCTGGTTAATGCCATAATCCAGATAGAAGGAAGCGACTGTCATGGCCGAGTATCCGCTTCCGCTTGTCTCGGTGTTTGTCTATGTCTTAAGGACTTTGCGCGGGAAAAAAATGGACCGGTGCACCTGACTGAGAATAATTGAACTTATAAAAATACTGAAGCACGACCGACTTACTGCCAGTATGAAGAGATAGATAGAGTTATAGAAACCGACAGTTATAGATATAGTCGATGGTGAATGCTATTTTATTGTGCGTGGTAATTATAAACTCACACTGTTACAAGCATGAAAATATTTTCAGTATTCAGTACAACCGTGACACAATATTAACAGAAAAGCGTATTTTTGCAAGTATAGCCATAAAAATAAAACAAATGGAAATGAACTAAGTATGAGAAATTAGATTATTACGAGGTACTCACACAAAGGAGTCACAAATTATGTATTACGTATTTTAGAATTTTACTAAATAAGAATTTTGAATATTTTCATGTATAAATCAGTGTTGATCTTCAAGCATTTATTTTTCTACTGACTTCCGTTTTCATATTATCTTCCCAGTTTAGAAAAACCTGTAAAAGCTTAAGTTAACATCACTTGGAAGGAAGTAGATAACTGATAATGATCTTACTGGTGGCCAACTGCAACGGATATGAGATCAACTATTTTTCACTCATGAAGCCAGTTACTTTGTTAATTCTAAAGTAAATATTTTAATTAAGATGAGTCATTAAACTAAAGAATTAGAAATAAGAAATCCGTGAACCGTGAACGATCATTGAATAAGAAAACCAGTGTGAAGGATACTTAATCAATGTCCCTATTTTTAGAGGCATCTAAACGTAAAATTCAGATCTGTAATCAAATCAATAATCATTATGCCTGTGCCAAATAACAATTGAAAATAATATTTCAGTTATTATAAAAAATAACCATACCCAGTTCTTTCAACGTGATAAATTCGTAGCAAGTATTTAAAATACTATTTTTATAGATATAAAATTTGTCAGTCAGTCTCTGTATAGGTAGTAGGTGAGTACTTACAATCAGATCGCTATTCATGAATTATCAATTTATCACTCAAATTAATGGCGTGTAAGTTATAAATGGGCCGGGATTAGGCGGCGCCCGTTTTACATAACCTAATGCGGTATAGTACCTATACCTTCATTGAAACCGTACACAAATTCACGAGAACATCCGTTAATTTTCCTTTCTGCCATCCTTGTCTGTTGCTATGCTTGGTGTACATTCTGTTTCGCTCTAACGACCCTTTCTGGGCGCGATTCATCATCATTTCGCGGTAGGTTGGTTTTTCATTCACGCTGAGGCGTTTTGAAGGCGCTAAGGGCCAGAGGGTGGAATTTGGGTGCACCTATTTATAGGTATTTCACCTACCTGCTTTTTCATAATTCATGTTTACGTTACTAAGGATATACGGCAAGAGCATCCTAACTAAATTTAAGAATATTAACTTAAATTATAAAACTATTTTATGCCCAACCTACATTATACTGTCCAAGCAAGCGAGCAATAGATTTAAATACGTTTAAATGTTTGGTGTAAGTCACCCTTCTCAAATGTATTTTAGAGCAACGTTGTTGGATTCATGTTTAATATCGTAATTATCGAGTTAGAATAGGACAACGAAGGAAAGGTTGCCTTTTTCCATCAGTACTATTTACGTAGGATCTAGAATGCAGAATAAAAAAATATCATAATGTGTCATGTAATAGCAATCATTACGGAAGACTTACGAAACAAAAACCCTCTACATTACCAATTCACGGTAAAAGAGACCTTGCAAAAGAAAATACGAGGTCGGCAAAATGACTGCGATGCCACCTTCCCTTCCATCGACAAAAAAGTAAGTAGTATTCTGTCCGAGCAGCCGGGGCATCCCCAATTAGTATTCTGAATAGTCACGACACATCGTACACGTACCTACATGTAAAGAGTGGACCGCTCCAGGCACGAACCACGGCATAACTTCTACACCCTCCACCACACCAAACAAATTCCAATCTTAAACTCCACTCTATAAGCTTCAAACTTGGCTGCAATTCCACGGAGACTCTGGCCCAGACGCGGTTCCTATTTCAGCAACCCAATAACAATCTTACCGCGCTCGAGCGTAGGTTCAAAATGATGAACTCGCCCCGGCCTGGTGTCGAGTGCGGGACTTTGAGGCTTATGGTAATTGTAATAAAGCGGAGTGCAGCAGTTATGGGACGTGAGAGGTTCTAGACCAAATCCCAAGTAAGCTGTAACTTCCTTTTGGATTTTCGGAAGCCATTTATCAGTCTGATGCGAGCGTCTGGAAATTTTTCATGTTTCGTTATTGTAGCGCGGCTGTGACACGTACGCTCCGGGAGTTCCTGCGGTCTTGCGCTGTCTATCACGCTCAAGGTCATGATCTTTTCCCTTTACAAAGCCTATTTATCTTATAATCGCACAAGCAACTCAAATCTGTTTTTATGGATCATAACAGTAATTCGCGGATTACAAAACACGATTAGAGCGTTGTTTGTGGTGTGTGTCGGCTAGTAAAGAACAGTATTAGTGGGAGGAGCCCCCGGGGGCGCATTACGGAGATAAATCAAGGGCAACCCTTCCCACAGAAGCAAATTACCGACCACCTGAGACTTGTAAAAACACCCGCAGAATTATTGCGCCGCAACTTGCGGGAAACAACTTCAATTAGTTGAGGAACGAGGGAGGTTTTTTGCCGTTACCGTCCAGATGTAATTGAATCGGTGTAAATAAATGATTGTAGAGATATATATATATATAGACTAACTAGAGGTAGGTTTTATTGTTTAGGTCATTGGAAATTGTATCACGTGATCATGAAAGTACGAATACGTCCTTTCGGACTTGAAATCTAAAATAGGTACCTAGCTGATTCTGTAACAGATTCGTTGTAAGCTGAACTTGACGTTTTTTACAGAATCGTAGCAATGCCAACTAAACCAAGTCCAGTTCAGAATGACGAAAAAAAACTGCCTTAACCTACCAGGAGCATATAGCTGCCACGTAGTCTCACATATCTCATAGCTCACACAATGTCCTTAATCCTACATTTGCAAAGGTCACGTCCACTGTATTACAGCGAGGCGAGGGTGCGTTCGAAGGCAATCACTGGTCCCATATGGATACAAATTACTTTTTCTATTTGCTGCAGATTTTGTAACCAGATGACAGGGGCGAGGGGCAAGATGCAGGGCATACGGCACTGATTTGCAAACGATGTGTTAGCGGTAACGAGTTTACAAATTTATGTGAGGCAGGTTTTCGAACGCGCTTTGGATTAAAATTGGCGGGGGTGCACTTAGCTTAGTTCTTTTGCATTTTACTAAGTAATAATATTTTTTTACTAACAAAAATTATTCATATACAATTTCTTTTTTTCAAAAAAAAATGAAATACTAGTTTCAGGAAAAAACATCCGAAATAATGGAGGCTATTTAACATCAACATCATCGGTAAGTCTATGAGTATAAGATCTACATCACACACAACAGAATCGACTTACGCCCTTTTAAATCCGAACTAGCCGCGGATTAGGGTAAGCGTAAACGGTACCATTCTGTGCGTATTCAATTTGCATAAATAAATATCATTGGTACGGTAATGTCATAAATATATTAGTGCGGTTGTGATACAGATTTTATGGTGATTACGAAATTATGCCATTCGCAATGTGTTTTAGGGGACTTCATAAAATATTTTATTACACTTGCAATATGTGATTTCTTTTCTTACACCCTCATCCTGGTGATGATAGGTTGTTTGGGTTTTATGTAAGTACAATTTCAAATGTTCAGTAAACACTAACCACTACTTCATCGGATAATGTTTCTTCCCATAAAATCACCTTCTATGTCAAAAAAAATTTAATTTCTTACATTTTGTAAGTCAAAGAAGAGGGCCACTTTACTACTTTAGCACTTTTTTACAAGGAACTAGGTATTTATACTGTTTAATTGAATAAAAATAATACTTAAAATGTGTGTGCTAACACTCTCAGTAGTATCGGATTAGCCTAGCGTAATCTTTGGACCTAGTACCGTTCTTAATACCTGCATCCTAGGGGTTACATTTTAACTGCAAGTTAGTGTATGGGTTGGGTGGCCTTCACTGTACCACACGGGAATAATGTGAAGTCATAACAGTATAATGACACTGCGGGGTCCCACAGACCGTCGCCGTCATCCCGCCATTGTGTTCAAGATAATACATCACACGAGATATCGCGCCTTTCACAAAATTACACTAATATTATACTTTAGTAACCTACTCATATGTTTCTATTCTTGGATTTTCTGCAGTGTAACTAACGGATTGTTGGTTTTGTGTAGCAAATCAAATGTGTGTTGTTGTAGCAAAATAAACTCGAGTCTTATCTGCCTGTCTTTGTTTAGAATTTCCGTTTTCATTGAATTATTACGCACACTTCAGAGTTGGTAGTGTCTATGTAATCGTAAACAATTTTGTTTACCCCTGAATATAAAAACAGCTTTCAGATCAACACGAAAAATAGTTTAAACTTTAATTAGGTACGCACAAGCATGCAAAATCTCTACCTATTTGATAAGACTGCGATTTCGATATACCTATAATCTGTTACAGACAAACTGTACCAAAATACTGTAAGTACTCGTTACTTAAATTATAGAACAGTTACAAATACAAAAGTCTCACCACACACAAAAGGCAAGGCGCACCAACCATAAGTCACGCAAAGACACTGGCGTAAACCAATAAATAACTAGACCGTATAGTTCATACTATACATTGTTACGATGGGCAATGTGTATCTGCCACTGTTTACAAATACGTTCTATTATACCTCTATTTGGCCATCATTGGCCATTATGTTCGTGTTTGTTCTGAGTCCCTGGTAGCCGCTGGGGTGAATGTTCTGACAACAATTTGTCATAAAATAAAAAGATTTATCGTCGCGCCTCCGATGTGTGTACGAAATGTGCGCCGTTGTTGTTACTCTTCATCAACCGCCGTTATATTATTATACCTTCCCTCTTTTATAGCAACAAATAAAATGAGAATAAAAGGTCGTAATTTTTACACAAAATAGAAGAGCATTACGGTGACTCCGCAAAAGCTATTAGGTACGGGTTTGCAATAAAAACATGTACACCCCTGTATCGTTGAAATTACCCACTGAAATCTGTAAACATCATGAATTTTGCATGCTATCTATATTCTTTTGGCCCTAAATCACATCTTGCCGAATGTTATCAAAGCAATTTCAGATAAATAAAACCATCGATTAATCAGAAAGCCAAAAGGAACCAGCTGACCCTCCGTAGCAGTAACCATCAATAACCAATTTGCACATAAATTAGTGCAGTGGTCTCCCGCACCAGGGTGTGAAGGTAAGGGTTAAGATACCACTGACGCCACACACAGACTAGTGACCAACGCGACAGATGCGCGAGATAGGGTTAAATGGCATCTGTTAGCCACTATCAATCAAGTGAACGGTAAATATTTTGGACCTATCCGTACCATTTTGTGCCATTGACTTATTGTTGTTTTGTTGATATGTCGATTTCATGCTGCGATCTGTTGTAACTCTACAGTGGATGGGTGCGTATAATAGATTGTTTTTTATTCTTTACTCGTTTTAATAAAACTCTACCCACTGTTTAAACAGAGTAAACTATAAAAATGTAAGCATACAAAATAAATTCCAGTAGGTAGGCTATTAAGTAAATGAAGGCTAATTTAGTGACCTAATAATCAAACAAATACAACAAACAGGTATCGTCGTTGCCTAATATAAAAAATCATGAAATTATATATCAGAGACATTTTATATGGGTACCTATAGTTTTTGCTATCTTCATCAAACTATAAAAGTCCTAAGACTCATTATACCCGTAAATTTCAGTCAAATGCAGAAGTAACTGCAAACTTTCTTCTACCAACTCACGTACAATTTGTACATACATATATCATACCAGCTTAGGAATTAACATGTGCACGAACCATAAAATTTTGTCATCGTCAATTAGGAAGGGCGTGACTGAATAATTTGTAGCTCGCATACCTTCTACCAGACATGTGTCAACCATTCCGAACGCTTGTTAACAAATTAAAACTATTTAGTTCTGTTTTTGAATACTTAACGGATGCGCGGGACATTCTTATTTGAAACACTTCCAGTGTATCAACTCCCCTTACTAAGTTTAGAGTAGAGTAGAGTAGGTAATCGATGGCACTACATAAACTCAGGATAAAATCTAGAAGCTACAAGCTCGATCTACCTACTAGCTAATAGTCGGTTAAATTATATATTTAATAGATACTAACTTACTTATACGGAAGTAAAAGTTTGCAATGCCAAAAATACACAGGTTTTCCAAATTCTATAGTGGACGATATTATTAATATCCTTTACCATTTGCACACATCAATATATAGTATTTATTCAGCATGGCATCAAACATGAACGGACTCTGCAGCGGCGGCACATTACTGTTATTCTAATAGGGATAATATTAGAAGAGACATATTTTGACAAAATTTATTGTCGCCACGCCCTACTTGACAGTTTTTTCGAGGTCCTGCCGGGGGCGGATGCCTAACATCTGTCCTACGAACAGATTGTTAAAAAAACACTGCTACAGTCACGCCCTCCCATGGAACGCAATTGTTTAGCAAAAAACATTTTTGTGCAGAATTAAATGTTTTAATGCAGGTAAAATAAATAGCGAATTGACGATGCTACGTCCGCCTGTTAGACGAAACAAATGCCAACATCATCTCACAAGCAGGATGGTTTAAAATACTCTGACATTTAGGGTCACTTTTACCGAACGCTAAACGTATTTAAAATTGTATCTAAATCAAATTTAAAATACATTTTGTACTAACTGACAGACGTTTGACAGGCTACTAAATACGTTTAGCGTTTGGTGAAATTCCACCTTAAAATAAGTTTCTTAGTTTTTTTTTATATATACCTAGGTACATAATATAAGCATTATTTATTTTAAAGTTACTTAAATAAAAAGCGAAATGTATTAAACAAATAATGAAAGCGCGGGCGGTGTTTCTACAGAAAAAAACGCATAAAATATCAGTCGTTTTCATCAAAGCGGTGGCGGCGTTAGTTTTTGCCTGTGAATGTGTGTGCGACCAAACAAGGATGATGCGTTTTTGTTTCCATAACATAAAAAAAATGTATCATCCACCGCCACTGATTTTAGGAAACATCAAGATAGACAGTGCGGCACCAGTTTTTTTATTCACTGACAAATTGGACCCCAAACGTCTACCGGTATTAAACAACTTTTTATTTTATACGTTCAATTTTTTTGTGTTTGTTTTTCTGCCTGTTTCTGTAACTGAATGCATTGTCAAAAGCTGTTGCCTACGATTAAAAATAATTTTATAATGCAACTTTTTCTTCATATCAATCGTTGGATTTCGATGAAATAAAACCTATATTCTACCCAAAAACATTATGCAAATTCATTATTCATAATAATATTTTATGTTTCATGTGTTCATATCTTTCGTTATTTTTAACGTATGTAAACTCTACAAAATGTTGCCGTCTGTGTATTTAGGGCAGAACATGTTATTCAAATAAAACATAAAATAAAACTGTTCTACCTACTCTAAGCATATTTGATTTGAGAAGACGCTGCCGTTATCAGGAGCGCACGGGTCAGTTTAACATTCAGATAATGTGATAATCTTGACGCGAGATGAACTAACATTACAAATATTTGCTCCCCGAGCTTATGCTCTCCTAGTACGTAAATCTTAACCTAAGTTTGTTCTAGTGGATCCAGTTTTCGTAGAAATATTTATTACAATCCAGCGATTGAAAATCTGTCTTTGAGACTGAGCAACACTGATACTGTTGCAAAAAGGGTATAGGTACTAAGCCGAAACCTACATGTTCAGCATGGGATATCTAAGCCCGAAAATGAAATCTGTAATACAAAGTATACCGTTTTTGCAACACCCTGTAGATATAAAATATCATAAACTAAGCGCCAGGTTATAAATATCTTAATAGGTTCTTATACAAGGTGTTGCTAAAATTGTATACTAAGCCGAAAGGGGGTTTAATTACTTTATAACATATGAGTACGATTACATAAAATGAGAATATTCTATACATATCTAAAATATACAAGAATATTAATCGAAAAATGCCGCGAACGCCCCCAGATCCCACATAATTAGTTTTCATCTTTTTCATGTAAAAAATTGAGATTCTCCGTCGTCGTCGTATTATCCGGGAAAAAAGCAGCGACAAAATCAACGAGAGCAAGGCTTTAGCAAGATTTCACAAAACCTTCTCAATTTAAAATTAAAGCCACGAAACGTGTTTTTCGCCTATTTTATAAAAATCGCGGGATATGCGAACAATCTTGCCGGGTAAGCCCTGCACAGGTGCTGATACACGATTACGTTTTTTCTACAATATTGGGGGTGAATTTTGATGACAGCCATCAGCTAATGAACTAAAGCACAATACCGCTTTAATAAATAAAATGCACAGAAGCGTTTTAATCCCCTATTTAAATTCAATGACAAAAGCGGCAAGTGCGGGGCTAATCATCGCAATATAATGCTTCGCTGACTCCGAGGGGTAGTTTTTTAACAAACAAAAGAGAAAGAGCATGCTCACCACCGGCGAAACAGTATGAGGGAATGAGATGCAGGATACATTGTATTCGATTCATTCGAATTGACTTTAAATGATAGCCTCAGTTGCCCTTTTTGTTTGTGCGCAAGTGATGGATCGCAAATCATTGCGTTTACGCCACTTTCACAAAGTACCTAGAGTTCTGCCGTGCAGAAAAAATGAACGTTGTTAGCTCTATCTCTTTTATTTCGACAAAAATAAGTCGTTAGACAAAGTTCAGAAAAAAATTATACTATTTTCTTATAACAAAAACCGATTGAGGTAAGTATAGGTATTTGCTGAAACTTTCACTATTTAGAAAGCTACGACAGTATTTTTTTTTATTGACACTTGTCTACCCAAACAAATTTCTCTCAAAGGGGCTATGAGCGTATCTAATTGTGCAACTTAACATACAGGGGGTTGCATGTAATCCGATATTGATGTGTTAGTAAAAACTATCCGATTAGACTGTTCAACACCATTGTTATTCTTTGTGATTCTTTTGTTTTTCCATGAACACTATTGTTTAAAATGTAAAAGATGATCAACGTACTATAGTAGTCCGTGTCATATTATTAAGTCATGAAATTAAACAGTGCAATTTCAAAAATGAAAAACTTTTTTATCATTGTGATCAATTAACTTACGTCATGTTAAAAATAAAATACTGATTGAAAAAAGTTTATCTTTTAAATACTTACCTCTTTAGGATCGATTTCTGTTTTCATGAATTTATATATGGACTATCTATATTCAATAAGTTTGTCTATTGATATCCATTAAATTAAGTTATTTTTTCTTAATTAGAAATCATATTCTTTAGCAACAACAGAAGGAGCACAATTATATTTTTACAAGAAGAAATAAAATTATCTGGGTAATTACGAGTAAATTATAGAATTATGCCAATAAATGCAATTACATCACACTTTTCCGTCTGTAGATATAACTTTATCTATGCTACAATAATCCCTAATTTTGTATACAATGAGGTGTTGATACAATTCGGATACAGTGCCCACATCTTCACGGTGAGTTAGCGAGGATTGTTGCGCGCGGGGCGCCATTTTAAAAAATTGTCACATGAATAACGTCATCTAGATAGCGACTGAGCACGTGCATCAATTATTCTCTTTGTACACTTGATTGTCGACGCTATTTTATTCATATTTAATCACTCTTTCGCAAATAGTAGATTGCATTGATAAATAATCATATAAAAATATTCTAGTTAGATTCCGTTGCTGTGTAGTAAAAGCTCCTCGGATATAGTTTCATTCAAATAGTAATACTGAAATGAATTTTCTAGGAAAGATTACTTAGTATTATTTGAATAAACCTTCCACTTGCAAATGGTTTTCGTATTAGTTTCCAATAAGAAAACATGAATTTATTTGGTACTCTATGTAAATAAAAAAAATATGAAAAAAGGTTATAAATAAAATTGTGAGCAGATTTTTTGGCAAAGCTTTGTCTCTGAAGTTTTCAATCAACTGTTCCATTATTTAGTACGGTTATAGGTACTTACCAATTTTATGCATATTCAATTACTTAAATCATTCGCTACACATCCCAAAAAAAACAAAAACTACTCACATTTGAGTTTCTCGAGCGGCTCGTGATGTAGCGGGGGCGCATGCGAGTGAAGAGGTGCATGCTGCGGCTCGTGGTGAAGCGGCGCCATCAGGCTGGAGATGGCGGAGCCCACGGACGCGGCCACCGACTCGTGAAGGTGGCCCCCGTGCAGCTCCAACTCGGACAGACACATGCCCTCGCCCAGCGGCTCCATGCCCGCCGCCAGCGCCTCCTTGTACACCCGGAGATGAATGGTGCCGGCTGGCGACGACGCGGGCGGATTGCCGAACTGCTAGAAGCTATGCGCTCCTGGTAGTTTTGGTGCGATCACGCGAGGCGCATGGACCTGCGAACAGTTTTATGGATTTTAGATTTAGCTGTTTTGGTAAATTATTGTTAAAAAGAAATATCTGAAATGACCGAAATACTCGTATCATACGTATTCGTTCACTCTGATCATAATTTAAACAAGTACATAAAGTGATGTTTGTGCTGCTGGCAGTAAAAAATATCACATCCATAAACTAGCGCTATGAAGGAAAATATACGGCTTTACTGCTTTCATATTTCAAATAGCCGCGTCAGTGGATGGGCAACGCTTTCAGTGCACATAAAAAATGCTTTATGTATACAGTGGAAAAATGGGGAAAAGCGGTTTGTGATTTATAGGTTTAATTGTCCTTTTACATATCTGCAGTGGCGCGTTCGAAATTCAATATCCGATGAAAAAAAAGAAATCCGCCGCGTCGAAACGTGGACGTGCTCTTTTTGTGCCGAGCTAACGGCCTATCGGCGCCATTAATGGCTGGAAAAAATGTTCCAAAAAAGTAAACAAAACAAATTGCATTTCGGAAAAACAAACAATTGGTGACACGCGAGTAACGAGATAGTAATCTTGACTTGTCGCTGAGTAATTGAGCAAAGCCGAAGGCAGCAATCGAGCCGCTTGAGCCGCTCTTATCCCTTTAAACCGACGCAAAGCCTTTTTTAAGCCTAAAGATTTAAGTTGGCGAAAGTGCTCGCTCTATTAAAATACCATCTCATTCGAATTTTACTCGGAGTGCGCCTCGCGCGAGATCTTTTCCATTTGAATTGGGACTTCGTCGCCTTTTGATTCAATCGTTTCGTGAATTTATTGTCCGCGAGTCAGTTAAAAACTCGTAATCTGTTCCGTGCTGATTGCGTCGGCGCTAGTTGCTCAAGTGCATTATTGCCAACAACACATTACGTACAAAAATATGTGTCGCTTACCACTCGATCTGGACACTTTGAACATTTTCATCGCGTGATTTGGATCTACTCTGGCACAAACACACACACATTTAATAGGGGTACACTACACTCACGTTATCTTGTAATGAAGGTGTAAAACATGCTATATTTATCGCCGACATCAAGGAATTGACACTTTGCCTCAGTCAACATTAGCGTTATCTTGTTGTAGCAATGTAGCTGTAACCGCTATATCGAACAAGATAAGCAACATTTTGTGGCATTGTCAGTGATTAGATTATGGTATGTCGGTACGTTTTGGCCGAATTTTCCTTTCATTGTGTTTCTGAGGTATAAAAGTACTAAAACTGGTGAAATTAGTAAGTCTGTGCATTAATGCCTAGATGCTACAAGTATTAAAGTATATTTTCAAGTAAGTTTTTTGTATTGGAGCTATTCGTTTAAGGGTCTGTTCCACAATGTCTGGTTAGTGGCTACCTGACGGATAAAATACATGCTGTCACTTTCTGTTATTATTTTTTAGACAGTGACAGCATGTATTTTATCCGTCAGGTAGCGACTAACCAGACATTGTGGAACAGGGGCTAAATATGATATAATGAGTTAGTTAGTGAAGTATGTTTGACATAGTGGGACATAGTCATTGTGAATTGTGAGTGAACCTCTGGTGCATTCAGTGCATGCCTTTCAATAGCCTAAAATAAATCTATATCGGGCAACTATAATCTTGATATTGGTAGAGAACTAATCAAATAAATAAATCACATGAAAAAATACTGTAAAATACGAAATCTGAGTCAGGATACATGATAATATAAATCCTAACAATGTTCACTGCTGGTAATTATATGCATATAATTATTATTTATTTATACAAATATTAAAAATTCGCGTGATTTAAAAAGTTTTTATGGAGAAGCTAAACTTTTATACGACTTTTTTTAAGTTAAGTTGTTGTTCAGAAAGATCTATATGCAGTTAGACCCTGTAGAAGCTCGCAGAGATAACGAGGGCACACATTTCACCACTTTGGAAATTTAAATATTTTAATTACATTATTTTGTGGAAAATATGTTTCAGAAACCTAAACGCCATTTTAAATAACTATATCAATAGATCCTAAAACCTTCAATAATTAGAACTTGGAAGCAAAGATGCAGGGCACTCAACTGCCTGATAATATCAAATCCATAATTTATTTTATTATGTGGTTGAAACTAAAAAATACATAATGTACCTACCAAGTTAGATAGGTTGAAGGCGTAAAAAATTATATCTTCTTCATCACAAGGAGAAAATTCAGCTAGTCAAATTTGTAGTATGGTACAGTCATCTCAAAAAGGAGCTGTAAATGTACACTTTTATACCTTCTCAAACGTACAAATAACCTATTCACTCATTCAATCATTGAGGTTGAATGTTTGATAAGGTACAAAAGTGTACTGCTACTTATTATGAAGTTGACCGTAGACTTAACTCATGAAAAAAGCTATAAGTATTTTTTTAGTATACCTACATTCGGTTTAAATAAAGAAGTCTTATGATTTATGCATAGATATTTATTTTTTCTGCTCACTCTATATAGGTACCAACATAAAACAAATACAAATATAATATGAACGCTCAAGGAGAAACTCATTCTTTTGTGCAAATTAGTCAAATTATATAACGTTATCTGAGACTATCTACTTGGTAATTACTTATCAATTTGATTAGGTATTTTTTTATTAAATTACATGCTTCATTAACCATTTCAATATATTAATTATGTTTCAAAGATAAAGTAACTAAGATATTAAAATATAATATAATAATACGAGGTAGTATACATTAAATATACGAGTATTTTTGCCGTCGGTCAAAACTGTAATTATTTGAGCGTAGATACATATTTCCTTTCCTTTTCTGAACCCGAAATGATAAATATTTTAATACAAAGCAGATTGTGATAGCTGAGAGACAACCAAGTTTGTACCTACTTGTGCCAAATTCTAATAAAGGTGTGATAAGTTAATTCGCTTGGAGCCATTTGGGAAATTTAATTTTTCTGAACAAGATACTTAACACTTCTTAGTTGAAAATAGAATATGTCTGTCTGAATCTATAGTGTGTTTGTCATGTGTGTGTGTTTTTTTTTTGGTAAGTTTAAGAACGATCACTAGGTATGGGAAAGTCTCATAACTATCGAAAAATTATTAGAAACCATGACATCGATTTCAGTAAAATGAAAAAAATAATACTTTTGAGTCGAGTTTGCTGAATTAATAGGTAGATATGCAGCAGAAAGTCTACTTCACCGAAAGTGACGCCTAGTTGAGCATCTCCCAAAGGGGCAGGCAGACAGTATATATACGTACAGGGTGATCGGTAAATCGATCCTTTAAATGGATTGTAGAGACCTAAATCTGGCCACGTTGCTTCGTATTTAGCGACCAATTTTATGAAATAACCGATTAAATATTCTATGTAGCAAAAATATTATATCAAAATTAGTGAAATCAGGCCTACTCGTATGCATTGGTACCTAACTATGTACTTCTAAAGTTCATCACATCCTCAATTCAGAATTTAAGTTCCGAGGATAGCCGTGGTCATGACACTCATGACACTGCCACTTATGCCACTCTGACAACGCGGACTCCGGTGTTACCATTCTTACTCAATGGCTACTACCTATAAGGATAAGGTTGCATGACATACAGAGGTACATAATATAGTTGTATTCACTGCTACCCCCTGCCCCCTATACATCATATTCAAGGAGTATTTTTTAAATTATTATTTTAGAATTTTTAGCTCTCGTATGTAAGTAAGTAATCGAGTTTTTCCAAGTTAGGACTTATTTTTATCTTTCATAATTCTTCTGCCATACCCAACTTTTACTGCCAAACAATAATATAAAACACGAAAAATCTGTTTCCAATTGAAATGACTAATCTAAATTGAAACTTCCAATACCATTTAGTAACATTGAGAACGGTAGGTAAAGTAAAATTATAGCTGGATAAATTAATTTATCAAGTTACCGAAATGATATGCAATGTTTTTTTTCTTTTAAATAAGTAACGATATAAATATTTCATGTACTTTACGCACAGGCCTAAATAAGAATAACACTAAATAAACTATAGTTTATTTAATTTTCTAGTGTGCGAAAGTACAAAACAATACTTTATATTTTAAACTTATATGTGCTTTATATATATTCTGGATGCAAGTACTTACCTAATACTTAGGGAAATATAGGAACATAATACTAACCTTCGTTAAACATAATTATTTACAAAAGAAAACAACAGATCAATGCATCTGTTAGGAGGACAGATTGTGTTGAATTTGTAGCACATTTACTTCAATAGAAACTTTATAAGTAAATTACTTCCAGTAGATCTTGATTTAAGTATTTGGACATGTTCTTACGAGTATATGATCGGTATTGTTTTGACTAACCAAGCATAGCTACTGAAAAAACCATAAATAACTCACAGTTGGCTGTAAGACCGGCTACAGCAGTGTGTAGGAATGTTCGGTGAAGCGCCGGCGAGTCACGCGGAGCGCGGGTGACACGAGCGCGGGCCGGCTTAGCGCGTCCACGCGACAACCACAACGTAAACACAGAAACAATCCGAATCCGAAACCGATAAATCAAAGCACGCGATCGCGGCGACGTCGCTTATCCGCTAAATCCTGTCGGGATCGCGTAAAAAATACTAGTATTAAAAACAGTCTTAAGTGGGCTTACGTCCGCGGCCCGCCGTGGCTCTAATCTCGGCCACTTCCCGGCGCAATTTGAACCTAACTCCACCACTCTATACATCATCCGCGCCCGCCCCTCGCTCCGTCCCGCTCGCGCGGGGGCGGCGGCGGGGGCGCGGGGGGCGGGGCGCGCTGGCGGGGCAGTCAGCTGGCGCGACGAGCGAAAATCGACTTTTTATCGGCTCTCTGTGACGCGATGTGACGTCATTGTTTACTGAAACTTTGTGGGCACTTGGCCCTTCATAGACTGCCGTGATACTGAGGCTTTTTCACGTGGGACTGCTAAGCATTTTTTACCTTACCGCTTTGTAGGTATAGGTATAGGTAGAATTAGTTATTTTTTATTGTTTCAGTGATATATTGACAGCATTGGTATATTCTAATTTACTCTAAAAGCAACCGTTATTATTTCATCAGTAAATCATATTTCTTATCTAAGCCTCCAAACGGCCAAGCCCGAAATGGCTTTATTTTACTTTATTTGTCTCGCTCAAAAATAATTGCAGTTTAAATCGCTTACTATGCAGAGCGTCCGTCGCCTGTAATAAATAAGCCGGGAGCGGTTCGCAACGCAAACAGATCGGGCGCATTAAACCGCGTCGCGTACATAAAGAGAGCGGTATAAATATAAAGTTCCCACTCGCTGCCGCGCAAACTTAGCTAAACAACGCCATAATTGCCTTCATTACTTAAATTACTGAAATTATTTATTCAAAAAGCTGGCAACATTTGGGCGCGGGACGCTCCGCCCAGTTTTCAGTTTGGGCCAATGAGAGCTCGTTACCGGCGGGTGGGCGGGGCGCGGGCATCATGGCGGCCGAGCGCCCTGCGCCGCGCACCGTGCGGCTCTGTGTCCGCTCGCCGTTCCTCGCGTTCACTTACTAAATGTCTCGGTGTGTTTAATTAATTTGGTTTTAGGTAATGAGTGTAAAGGTTGGACACATTGTTTGCTACGCAGGGCTACGGTGCTACGAGCTACGCGGGTCTACGTCGTAGGCCGCTACGCCGGCGACCGACGGCATCGACTCGCATTCTGCCGACGGAAAATGAAAATGACAGTGAAATTTAGCAGATCATGAACTATCGTAAAGTGAACAATGAATGTGTGTTTCTTTTTTGTAATAATTGTAGTCAACCACGTTTTTTTCTGAATATAGTGTACAAATTTTAATGTAGGTATAATTCAGTACAAACCTACATTTATTTTTGTAAAGACTGAAATTATTTGACTTGGTTGATTGTAATTTTTCTAAACAATCCCAAGCACATGTTAAACAATAATGTACTAAAGGTTTGTCTCTGTATTTTTGTTTTGTGTTAGGTATATCCGTAAAATTCAAATGTATGCAAAAATTGTTTCAAGAATATATCAAGTCATACACCAATATAATTTGGATTTGGTCGGAAATCAAAATAAACATAACATAGGTGATAGAAAGAAAACATAGTGAAAATGCTTTGTAAGTAGGTACTTAATACATGTAATATTTATTATAATACTACAGTCAACTCCATAAATTTAATATAGACTTGGACTTGAAACTGTAAAATGTTGATATTAGTTTCTGTTGTACCTTTAAGCCGCACAGGGTGGCTCTAGCTCGTTATTATGAACGAATTTTCATTTTGATTTTATGAAAAAAGTATCTAGGTACTCTTTATAGTAAAAAGTCACGTCATCAACAAAGTTACCTTCTATCGGAAGGTTCCTTTTTGGCGAATTTTCAAAAGACGTAGATTATAAAAAATTGGGACTCCCTAAGTCACGCTCTTTTAACTTTATTAACACCTTGCATGTTTCATCTTCATCATCATCATTAGCCTATAGCAGTCCACTGTATGTTTGGTACCTAACAAATATCTATGGAATTAACAATATTGTGCCTTATTTTTACTGTAAGTATCCTGTTTCTCTAATCAACACGTTGTAAAATATCAAGTATCATTAGTCTTATAGTTAACTATCGGATGCGTTTCATCTTTCTAGTGTTTAGATTAGGTAATTACTTGTCTTTCTAAATAGTTATGTTCAAGTGTAAACACATTTCTGAATTACTATTATTCACTTTGACTAGATATAAGTTCTAATACTGATCTATGCGTCATAAATAGTTAAGCAGACCTACCTATATAGTAGGTAAAAATAAAAGGCACATAATATATAATAAAAGGCACATATTTTATGTTAAATATCTAGGTTTGAATAATTAAACTGTTTTCAAAATGAGTTCTTATTTATTTCCTAACATATACCTCTCTCCTATATTTTATTACATTTCATTTAAGTACTACATATTTTTTTAAGTACACAGGTAAAATATTTACACCATAAGCCAAGAATCATCTATTGCTGGAAATGGACTGTCTTATTTTATAATGTAAGTAGTTTAGGCATACAGATGCAATTGAAACCTATAACAACCATCTTAGGCTCAATACGCATAGTAGGTACCTCTATCTATCTATCTACCTCTAAAAAATACAGGAGGAAGTAAATTAAAACGCTTTATTATTATATTATTATTCGTTCAAAAAAGGAGTAGAGACTGCTGAAATAATAAAAAAATATATAAGTAAGTACTTACCTACTTATAGATGTCGATTCACAAGGCACTAATTCTTATTTTAGCTCTGTTAAAACGTTAAGTTCCATGATCAATTCGACTATATGATTGTTTTCGTAAATGTAATTTTCATAACAAAATGTATAGTTTGACAACGCCAAAATTAAATTTGTATTTTCCAAGGACTTTACAAATTCCTTGGTATTTTCAGAATCAACACATAATGCTACTAAAATGAGTAGGTACTGTATGTTGTAATAAGTATTTCAGGATACAACAATTCGCCCGGAGGCCGTGTAATGACGCGTCATAGATGTCTTCTAAAAATAAAAGACTATTTAAAGCGGCGATAAAAAGCGCAATGATCGGGCAGGGGAGCCCGCGGCCGGCCCTCGGAGTCCTATTCTGATACTATGAACGAAAATCTGTTTACCATGTTTTTTGATGTACTATTGCACTACAAAAAATAAATCGTTCGAATTAAAATATACGAATAAAGTATTTTGTTGGAAAAAAATATGTGTATGCAATACTGATATAGATAATAAATTTATATCAGACTTTTGAAAAATTACAAAAGAGGGCCTACTGAAAATTATCAATTAACAGCACCTTAAGTAGCGTCGCTTGCTTGTCAAATCTGACGTAATTTTATGGATCTGACAGATATTTGACAGGTGAGCCACGCTGCTTATGGATTGTGCACTGCTAATGTTTCGGTAGTGGCACGGTAGCAATAGACCTACATATTCCGATGTCCAGAATACGGCCCCCGTCGCCCTACGTCATGACAGGACGTAATGGATAGTGTTTATTTATGCCCTTTTTATTGTTAGAAAAACCGATTTGCATTGAATTGAAACTTGGTTTCATAATAAAAGGATTAGGGCGATTCCCTGAAGGCCTGTTAGGAAAACATTAGTAAAAATTTAAACCAACATTACGGATGAATTATATATGTGGGTACGGAAGGAATAACAAAAGAGTATGTACCTATTAAATAGATACCTACTTAAGTACCTTTGACACGATCACAAATATTTTGATTCCTGCTACCGATGAATGAAGCATTTCCCAAGGAGCGCCACAACATTCTTTCCAACAAACTTATCCGTCTCGTATAGCATTAACTGTCCCTATTTTATATTACGGGAATCTACGACAGACACAACACATAAAAATACATACATCAGACACGAAATAACGACAATTAAAAATTTGTCTCGCGTGGGTCCGCACTTTCAGCATTCTGCAATTCAAAAAGTAATGAGTAGATACCTACAGATATAAGATAGACCGATGTAAAAGTCAAATGGCCACCGTCGCTGGAGATGGTGTCCAAAAATCTGGTAGCCTGACGCTGTATAGGTAATTTCAATGCGTTGAATGTTTATCTTATTAATGATAATGATGACTTGAGCGTTGGTATCGAGACGGTGCTCAGCATAATTTGTACCCCCCCCCTCACTCCTCGACTGGCTCCAAACGCATAATTTATTCCCTTTGAATATTCAAAGCCCCACTCTAACAATGTTGCTTTAATTTTCTAATGTACCTACATATATACTTACCTATTTTGTATAGACATACATATAGATATAATATTAGTTATAAAACATTACGAAATCTCTTACTGTGCAGTGTTTAAAGTGTGACCATACGAAATCATCACAAGGAGATACCAAATTTCCTAAATACATCGTGTTAAAATTGTGTTTTCACGCTGAAATGGCATGCTTGCCATATAAGAAAACGAATTTATAATTAGAATTACTGGGTTAGATACATAAAGAGTTATAGATATTTGTATTGTACACAAAAGGCTAGTTCTTTTTCTTGAACCGTGGAACCTCCTCTCTCCGTCGAATCGAAATTACCTTATATATAATTATTATAAGAAAGGTTGGAAAAAGGAGATGAATGAATGTTGGAGCGTCCAATCCATGTGCGAGGCGTATGCCCAACAGAAACAACGGTTTAATAAAGCAAAGACACATAAGTATATTTAATTATTTATTTATAGTGTAAAAAGTTTTTCTGCGGTAATAAAGTATATTTTCTGTCTTTCGTTTAACGAAATTATTTTAAATCTGGCATATTCCGGAAATCATGGCAACCCTACCTGGAAGCAAACTCAAAGATCCCAATTATTAATCATTTCTGTGCTTTAATGAAGTGAAATTATGCAGATTCAAAGTTGGGTTCACAATGGACGATCTTTGCGAACGGCTGGCAGCAAAGCCTCGTGTAAACCCCCCACTTGAACTAATGCCTCCATTCAGTGAGGCTACGTAATTCTAGTAAACAATTCATCTTTTGAAATACTTTATGGAAATTAACTTCGAGGTGCGTTCGAATACGAAGTAAATAGCATTGTTATTTTCAGTTAATTACAAAATTTATATGGAGGTAACTGTATGTTAGAGCTACTTAAGTGTTATAGAAATTTCATAGAAAGTTTCAACTGATTTTGTTCAGAATGTCGGAAAGGTACATTGACCTGCTAGACCCCAACATATATAATTTCACCTGGTATAAAAGAAAAATATAAATCAGTACTGAAATATTCTATCTATGTTTTCAGGACTCATATTTTAAAAGATGAATACTGTTATCCTTTAACCAATTATAGAGGAACAGACAATCAAAGATATACGAGTATACTTACAAATTTATAAAACACAAAATGGTACAGTACGATTCGATTATAATACGATTTTAATAAGAGTACTTTATTTACGTTACATTTGTCCTTACGTCACCATGAACGGCAAAGGTAAAGTCCAACTATAAAGTCATGACGATAAAGCGTGCGATTTTGCAAATACTTGTTATAATTTTCAGTTATTATTTTAAAAATAATATACCGATTGATAGTGGCTTTTTAACGGATTTATATTGTATTCATATTGATATTACTAAAAATGGTGACCGAGGCAACTAAACGGAAAACCGAGACAAACTTACCAAGCCCTTCTAAAGATCACCGCTGCTTCGCCGTAAAATTCTTAGCAAACTTTTAGCATCTTACAGCGCGATTCTTCCATAATGCTTAAGAAAACATGGACGTCCAATTAACTAAGACTGTGATCCGCGAACAAGCCCAAGGGGAGGAGAGGGGAAAGGGGGTGGTTTTCTAAATTAATTTAGTTAAGAATCAGAATTACTGCAGTATCGGAGCGGAAGAGATTTGTGGAGCCGCTTGTTGGCAAAGGATTTAAACGTCTTTTGATTTCAACAATTTAAATGACAACAATCATTTTATATGCAAGTATAGTAGGTGTTGTGTATAATATTAAAGCTTTAAGTTTTCGCTGATAAGATCTGAAGAATGTAGCTACATTACAATCTACATCTTAAAGTTTGTCGACATTTGAAAACATATTAATGTAGTTTGGTAAATCTTTTGATATTACATTTGAAAATGTAATATGCTAATACCTCAATTACGTCACAATCATTTTTAAGCTCGCTCTATTCCATCCAAAGGTTGTCTGGTAGAGATTGCTATAAGCAATAAGGCCGCCTTTTTGTACTGTTTGATTTTAAAGCGTTTGTTTTGACTTTTTATTTTTTTGTCCTTGGTGCAAATAAAGTGTACTTACTGTATTGTAATACAAATGCATCTTTGTAGGTTGATGTGTACAAACTTTGAAAGCACAGAAGTTTCATAGGTACTTGCTCAAGTCAATAAAGCGTCAAGTTGAAGGTTCGAGCTAATGGAATAGTTAGAACGAGGGATTCAATCACACGCATCGTAAACTTAAAGGAGCAATAGGGATGGGACAGTAATGTCGATTCTGAAAGCACAACATTGAATTTTAGCAATAAATTATGCTTGTGGAAAATAAGATTTATGGAAAACCTTCTAAGGTCGAATTTTAAACGTTTTTAAGGTTTTGGCAGCACCAAAACTAAAACAAGAATTGGTGCTTTCAGAATCGACATATATTCTTTATACAGGATGTTGTAAAAGTGGTATAGTTAGCCGAAAGAAGGTGACTCAGGAGAACATTGCTCTACGACTTTCTGAAATTCGTGAAAAAAAGTACTCTCAATAGTAAAAAACACGTTAGAAAGTTTCTGTATATTCGCCTTCGTGACTCCAATGTTTGTCACAGGCTCGCAAATATACTCGCGAGAAATAAAAAAGTTACATCTCCCATTGCCGTTCCATATGCCACTTTAACGTTTTCATTTCTCGTGAGTGTGTTCAAAATGGCTATTTTTTTATTCCCCATTATATTCACAGCTTAACAGAACTGATAGTTCACATCTTAACAGAACCTGTTTGTGTACTTCGTTTATGAAAATTTAACAACATCAGCCCATCCCTAGCACGAAAACAACTTCATAGAAAAGTGCATTTGTCGAAATCGGACCTTATTTGTATATCTTTTAGATCGTCCCGAACTGCAGAATCCTGTTAGCCAGACTATTTAGATGCGGCTACTTACTTCCACTACATATAACTACAATTAAATTAATGTATAGTTCTGTGACGCGGGGTAAGTTAGCACAATTTATGTTATTGACGTTAACTTAACAAAGCAAGTGACATCTGACTAAATTAAAATGTATCTATCTACGAATTGATTATTACAACATGTCCAGCAGTGGGAGATACAGACTGATGATGGTAATTATTAACATTGTAAGTAACACACTATACAAGTATACATATTTTACATAGCTCCATACATATACATAGAACTTACAAAGTCAATCTAGGTTTGCGAATCACAATATATACTTAAGTTCTTCGTTGTAACTATTGTACTTAAGTAGGTAAATTTAATTAATACGGAGACAGTAATATTGATTTTAATGGACAGTGGCAGTATTGGTGAATTTTCATGACACTTGTAAACGCATATAAATCATTCTTGAAACAATTTTTAGAATGACCGTTAATGAAACCGCAAAATTACAATATTATCCCATAAATCAAGTAATTCAAAATCAATCTTTTCCACAAAACTGGCTAAATTAGCGTGTAATACTTCCTGTTCGAATTATAAATGGTGTTGCCAGCCGAAATTGGACGGTAACTATATTGGCAATTCGGCATCCCAGCTGATCATTACGAGTATTGATTATATTATTTCGTATCCGTTAGTACCTACCTTGTAGACATACGAGTAGATCTAATGGTGAAGGAAACGTGGTGGCGTAACGGTCGAAAAGTCCTCTCAAAAAATTTTGAGTGTTGAATACAATTAATTTGAAATTTGGCATTCACTGATGGAATAAGTGACGATTAATTAATATAGATAGATAAAAAACGTAAAGCGTTGTTATTATTTTAGTGAAGCCATATTAAGCCAATATAATGTTTGCATTTATATACCACTAGCTGTTCCCGCGAGCTTCGCTTCGCTTAAAAAAGTTTTCCCGTGGGAATTCGGGAATAAAAAGTAGCCTATGTTCTTTCTCAGGGTTTAGACCATATGTATACCAAATCCGTTCAGTAGTTTTGGCGTGAAAGAGTAACAGACAGACAGACACAGTTACTTTCGCATTTATAATATTAGTTAGGATTTGAAATATTAAGTATTTTAAAATAACCCATGCTAACAAACTTAACCAATGTCCAAACGGTCTAAACTGATTCCACCAGCAAACCCTTCATCTCATGATCAGTTAGAACTTCACCCTCACTGCTATCTAGCCCCCGCCCTCGCCGCCACGGCTGCGCCACGCGCCGCCACACTCCCGCCACGCGCCAGCCACGCGGCCCACTGTCACACACGATCGCCACTCGCTCCTATTTATCCTATCTCACACTTAATCCAATGTCGTCTCCTTTGAACCCAGTTTAGATTCCATCAAGCCCCCGCAGTAGTTAGCTGCGCAAACAAGGAACATGCGGATTGCATTGTTATTTAATTGTCTTGAGTGTTGTTTGCTTTGTGAAATTATTATTTTTAATTCCACGTTTAAAAATATTGGAGTATAAATGTTTTCATTCCAATTATGAAATTTATACTTACTAATGATTCAGATATTATGTCCAATATGTTCGCATCAATTGTTTTCGTCAATATCTATTGTTTTCGTCCGAGTAGCACTTTGAGAAGAGTAAATAAGTTTTTTTAAGTAAATCCTCTAGTTTTTTTTATGAATTATCAAAGAATTATGTTCCTATGCCAAAAAAATATCATGATACGACGCCGAAGCGCTCAATTTCATTGCTTTTATTCAGTATTATAATTTTTCAGATTCGTTTTCAGTTTCCAATTCCAAACCCTAAATTCAGACCCACAGTCACAAGCACATTAGAAAGTGTAAAGTAAAACGTATCGTCGGCAATAGAACGCGTGGAGCAGTAATACTGCGGCCGTACATCACCGGACACCATTCTAATGGTAATTCGGGATATAGGAGCCAGCGCCGATATTGTGCCGAATGGTGCGAGACTCGTAAGACTGCGCGTTTTGATCTGCATTTGGTTGTCGGTCGTGAGGACATATTTATTGAATGTGAGCTAAAATTTGACGATGTTGATGATAATATACCATCCATAATATAGGTACTACTGGTAAAATAAAAATGTGCCTATTTCTCAACAGTAGCATATTAACACCCATAGCATAAAAGTGATTACTATTTTATAAATAGTATATTATTATGTAAGTATTAGAAATCATACTAGTTGTTAGTTGCTTTTACACAATCATTTGAGTTATTAAGGTATTATGGAATAATTTTAGCTATTAAAGTAAGTTAATTTATATTGTAATGAATTTCATATCTTACATAATTTTTCGTGCATGGGTCTAACCGGTAGACCCTACCCGTCTGCGCTCGCACCCCGGTCCCCTTCGCGCGGCATAACAAATGTTTATTTTATACACAACGCCACTAACAATAGTTCGCAAATACCTAAACACCGTAAATGGTGGCGGGATGCGATTTAGATGATAATGCGCGCGCCAAAATAATAATGGGCGGTGTGTAATTTTACTGTGGGTACAACTCTGCGGTCGGACGGAGAGTTGTCCTACAGTAGGCATGTATTGTTTGTTTTAGTTTTGTTATTTTTATGCAATCAATCAATTTCTATTTAGATATCTTTTATGAATGTGTGATCGTAGACTATTTGACTGTATACCTTTATAGCCACAAGATAATTATATTTGAACCTATCGTAGTCATATCTGAAAATACTATTTCAATACGTAAAAAACATAGTACCTACCGTGTACTTATAAACATCATATAGCAATATAATATTAAGACAATTGTGCATGAAATCTACAAAGCCGCGTTACCCAAGCAATCAGAATGTTATAAAGCGACATCGTACACCGTTTATATTTAATATATGCAAGGTGGTACCTACCGGCGCCTCCCTGCCTCATGTATATTCATGTTCTGTGATTAATCATCGGTCTACCTTCCGTACCTACCTACTGCCTCCGACTCTTATGTGTGTTTACGTGTAATCTGCAAACTAAGGTGAAGAGTGTAAGATGTGATTTCAGTACAGTCTTAAAGTTGATATTCACGCTTTTTTAATGCAATAAAAGTAACCGCAACCAATTCAACTTTAATGGCAACACATTGTATATCTATATGTATAACGTTATATAATCACAGTATAGTAATTTGATTTTAACCCATAAGATAAATGTTTAAAATCCATGTAAATTATTTGAATTTTGCTACGAAGCCTACGCGCTACAAGGGCTACGCCGCGTAGCTCGTAGCATCGGCGTAGCACGTCGTGCGTAGGCTTTACCACGCTTTACTTGATATTTATTAAAGAATGGTAATTTCCTTGTTTCCTCTCATGTAGTATCAGATTATTACTCTTATAAGATTCTTACACCTAAATGCTGATATGTTCAAGTAGAAAATGCATGCATACCTACATAGGTATATAATAAATATGTTTTTACATAAAATCAGGTAGCTCCAACAGGGGGAATTACGCAGCCGCTCTGCATGGCGCTCTAACTGGAATTATTCATGAAAATGTTACGCCACTGT
The DNA here is from genome assembly GCF_932276165.1 of Plutella xylostella. NCBI lineage: Eukaryota > Metazoa > Arthropoda > Insecta > Lepidoptera > Plutellidae > Plutella > Plutella xylostella. Next base: position 5,055,904 of record NC_063992.1, on the reverse strand, counting down.
AATTAGTCATGCACGCTGCTGAAATTTGTTGCATGTTGAATAAAATACGAAAATCACGAACATACAGGAGTAAATATTAATCAAATTAATTTTAAAGTACATAGACGGTTATTTTGGTTAGGTAAATATAAATGTAAAAAACTGTTTAATTATATACCACATAAAAATAAGCTTAAATAGCTCAGGTATAATTTGTACTTACCTGCATTAGTCACATAGCTGCAGAGGTCACACCCACCACGGTACTCCAACTAACCGGTATGATGTTGTCTCCCGTAAAGCCAGGACATCCTCAGAGAGTTTCTACACGACTCGCACTTCTTCTAGGATGCTGTCGGTGGGCCAGTTAAAATGTTTCACACATACAATCATTGAATTGTTAATTATTATGTGTACAAAGTTATTAAAGGCAAACGGATTTATCAATTTCTTTTCCTTAATTCTACAAACACAATGTGAGTTAAGTCATTTTTTAATCCATGGTGTGCAAAAAAACTATAATACACATTTAATAGCTTAAAAAATAACACCCAGAGGTAACTGTGATTTATGGAACTCAACGGTACGCGTGCCGATTTTTTTATGACAAAAAAAGTAGCTACCGTCAGAGGTTGATAAAAAAAAACGCACTTTATTAGCATACGGGGCGCATATTAAAAAGTTCTATAATACCCCCATCTGTCTATGGGCGGGTTGTACCGAGATACATGTGCTTTTTATGCTAATACAGCCTGGCTGCTTTATACTGTGATTAGTACACATTATTTACAAAATTAATCATCAGTGTTAATAGAAGATATTTAAGTCACTAAAGTCGCACCAGTTCAAAAATAATCCGCTGTATTTTGGGTGCGGTTTGGTGGCAGCAGTACAGTGTCCAAGTTTGATTAATATGGTAACTTTTGTGGTACATACAAAATAAAATTTAGCTATGGTTTTTAACGATGGCATGGTGGTTATATGTACATGGTTAGCTTTATTATATCTGAAAGAAAGCTCTTAAAAACCTTTATACAAATATTTCTAAACGGTCATACTACTTCTCAACGGTCGGTTTTTTTAAATGTGACATGATTGATGATTGCGACCGGCTACAGGGGGATATAGATAGAGTGGTACAGTGGAGTCACGAGAACAAGCTACAGTTCAACGCATCGAAGTGCATGCAGATCTCGTTCAGCCGCGCGCGCGCCCCGCGGCAGCGCCAGTACACGCTGGCCGGCGGCGCCGCGCTGCAGCAGGTCACTTCGGTGCGGGATCTGGGAGTGCGAATCTCATCGGACGTATCTTTTCGTGATCACATTGTAGACACATGTAAAAGTGCTTTCAAAATTTTAGGTTTTGTGCTCCGTAGGTGCCATGGCTTTACAGATATAAGTGCTGTGAAGGCATTGTACAACGCATTAGTGAGGAGTAAATTAGAGTGCAACGCAATCATATGGGCTCCACATGAAGCTAAATAGAGTTTGATGTTGGAGAGAATACAAAATAAGTTTTTAAAATTTATTTACTTTAAGTTATATGGAGTGTATCCCGGATACCCGTTGCTATATCTAAGCTTATTTGTCACTGGGATGGTAGGGTACACAACACTAGCGGCTAGGAGAGACCTAGCCTTAGCAACAACATTGTTCAAGGTGTTAAGAGGCTGGCTGATAAACCCCGCAGTGCTGGAGAACATAAGTCTGGTGGTGCCGAGTGAGGGCGCGCGGGGACTGCGGCGCCGCGCGGGCCGGCTGCTCAGCATACCGCCAGCCAGGACCAACCTGCTAGCGAAGGCGCCCCTTACTAGGGCCTTAAGATTATTAAATAAAGTTAATGAGAGTGTCGATTTATATAACTGCAGTTTGGGTGAATTCACAAAGGTCACCTTAAATATAATATGTTATAGTTCGTAAGATAGGAATAAGTTAAATTATAGTCATTTTTAAAAGTTTGTTTGAAGAAGTTGTGTTTATGTTGATTTATTTTATTTTTATTGTACTTATTTTAGATTTAAGGTTAAATGTATATCAAATTAGTATTTACTGTAATGTTGTGCAATTTTAGTTAAATAAATAAATGATTTTCTTGTATCTTAAACTTGTATTTTTGTCACTTTTGATACACGCATATTGTATCGATTAAATAATATGATGTGAAATCGAATTCAGAAATCTACATAGGTACCTTTGGCTACCCTAATCCCTCACGTCAGTGCCAAGACACAAGTTTTAATTCCAAAGTCCCGACATGACGACTGTATTCTTGACTATCACTCACCTCAACTATCGCGCCGCTATCTTCACTGTTCCATCAGCGGCCCGTCAAATTAGCTCATTCGTGGAACAAACGAGGACGCTCCAAGTTATCAGTGGATCGTCAGAGGTCGCGTGCGGGCTCCCCGGGGACACCGACTCTGACGGATTGCGCGGGAATTGGCAGAGACGCGGGATCGCGAGCGTCACTTGTCATCGGCAATCAGTGCTGCCAACGTTCACAAACTATTTTTGTAAGATCATATTTTTCTCAACTATAGGTAGGTACTTTGTAAAATACATATAGCACGAGTCCTACGACGATTGATTGACAGATGCATACCTACGCCTCGCTTTTGTCCCATTCGTGGATTCATTATATTATACTAATTAATATATATAATATAATAATATGTGGGGACATCTCACACACGGTCATCCGACCCCAAGCTAGGCAGAACCTGTGTTATGGGTGTCGGACAACTGATATATCTACACAAATACATAGATAGATACATACTAAATATAAATATCAACAACCAAGACCCGAGTACAAATATCTGTCTTTAAACAAATATTTGCCCCAGCCGGGAATCGAACCCGGGACCTTCGGCATAGCAGTCAGGGTCACTAACCACTACGCCATTCAGTCAAATTAATATATAAGTACCTACAATCAAGCGGGTAAGTATACATAATTTATCAATACAGCTGATTCTTTTTTGAATCGTTTATTTCTTGATTGGTGTTTGTATCTCACGGACTTTACTAGAAATTGATAATACCTACTGACTTGGCTAAAGCTAGGTTTGACTTGATGTCATCGAGGTACCTGCATAAATCAGACTGCATCCAATTATGTTTGCTCCTAATTAAATAATGATTATAGCGCTTTAGTGCTTACACTAATTTGTATCCTAGACTGATTACACTAATATTGGTCGAATTATTCAGTTACGTAAAGGCTGTTGATGCATACTAAATATCAAAGAGTTATGGTTGGTAACATAATGATATCGATTCTGAAGGCGGAAATTTTAAATTTAGAGACGTCAAAACCTTAATTTCTTTGTTTTAAATTCGACTCTATGATTGTTTCCGTAAATGTCATTTTATGCTAGCAATTTTTTTAGTTTGACAGCGTTAAAATTAGAATTTCTGCCTTCAGAATCAACATCAATATGTCTTTTACTACTGAAAAAAGGTTTGCAATTTTACCGCTCCGTCTGGCTCGTCAATCGTCATCACATCAATATCACACACAACAACACATAGGTACTTCACCCAAAATTGCAGATTACTTGTCGTGCAAAAAGCGCGGGAAAGAGCCGCCATATTTTCCACTACGCCGAACCAACATGGCACCCATTCATCGGCGCAATGAAAATATTGCTTTTTTATCTACTTTTTTATTCCACATCGACAGACATGTTCGTTTTAACTGAACGAGCTGTAAACGGCCTGTGTACTGACAGATTCATTTTTGTTGCAAAAAGAGAATTTTTGCTCGATCTTTTCAGCTCTTCAGAGTTATGTTCCTATTTTAGGTACCTATTAATAATGGATCTATAGAGGATATTTAAAAAAATAACATAATTTCAGAATAAATACGTCTCTTACTCTTTTTGGCCCATAATTTTCATAAAGCTAATTTGTTACAAGTTCATCTGAAACTTACCTATACTAGGTACCTATAAATAAAATACTTAAGTATTCAAATCTTTCTGTTTTACCACAACTGCCAAGCCCATCAACCTCATCATGCTAATTCCTATTTATAGAATACCTCGTAATGTACTTACCTATAATGTGAAAGTTGCCGCCAGAAAAACCCGTTTTTAGCGTTTCCGTTTAGATTAACAACTAGATTCCAGGCACCAGGAATTAAGAGGTGTAGGTTCTAAAAGTTCCGAACCTTGGCAGATTCGGGAGTATCGTTTCCAACGGAACATAGGTACTTATGTTTTTTAATGGCTAGTTCTGGGTGCACTTTTCGTAAAAAATATTTATGTAATAGGGAATAGTAAGTAAGTAAGTAAGTAAAAAAAAAATGTTTATTTGCACATAAAACACATAATACCTAAGTAAAATTTAAATCTTATTTTACAAAACAAACAGTATTCTTGCGCACATCTTACATTTAAAATCACAAAATGAACAGGGGCCCCCGATGTAGGCTTTGCCCGTATCTCGGGGTACCATTAAAAATCAAAATCTTATTGAAAGTAACATCAGTAATTTAACATAAAATGTAATTATTCTAAAAAAATATATATATTTAATCAGTCTTTTAACTGTAACACATTATAAAAATAGAACAGAACAGAAAATAATAAATTATTGTAATGGACTAACTTCAAATTGCACATCTTATTCTATAATAACCTCAGTAGAGGCATAATCTAATTTAAGTAAAGACTCTTTTAACTTAATTTTAGCTTCAGAAACAGAAAGGTGTATTAGATTAGAGTATTGAAGGATATTGTTATAAACGTCTGCTCTTATATATTGTCCGAAACGTTGACCGAAAGAAGTATTAATGTAAGTAGTAGGAATTTTAAAGACACGTTTTTTAAGTAAGAAGTCATATAAATCAGAGTTTATTAGTTTTTTATGAGTAGAGAGGCATAACCGAAGGATAAACAGTTGACGAACATTAAGTAATTTAGCATCGTTATAAAGAGTTTGAGTCGGGTATCGAAAAGGTTTTCTTAACATAACTTTTATAACACATCTTTGTGCTCTTTCGGCGTGAAGAAGAGTTGTTTTAGCTGCACTTCCCCAAACTGGGATGCAGTATGAGATGATTGATTGTGTAATAGCAGTATATATTTTAGTCAGAAGCGAAGTTTCTGCAGAATTGCGCAGTTTTTTAAGGATACTCACAGTTTTTCTGATTCGTTTAGATAAGCTGAGAATGTGTTCTTTGAAGTTTAAGTTTTGGTCTATAATTACTCCAAGATACCTTATTGAGCCCACACTTAGGATAGAATTACAATCACAGTCTTTATTGGCGGTGACGGTTTTGCAGGTATGTATTTTAAGGAAGTTGGGTGTACTTGGTTTGGACGCTGCAGTTTTAATGGAAGCATATATATTTAGATTTTTTGTGGTTTAATGTGAGTAAATTTTTTGATAGCCATTCATTGATAGTAACCATGCCCTTTTCAGTATTTTCATAAGTCTTATTCCAATCACTACCTTTAAAGATAATAGCTGTGTCGTCAGCGTAACATAAAATTTCGGCATTTATTTGGAGATCATGTATATCATTCATATAGATAAGAAAGAGTGTAGGTCCAAGAATGCTACCCTGCGGTACGCCGTACATAACGGGTAGCGTGTCACTTTTGTGCGATCCGATTTTAACCAGCTGTTTACGGCCGGATAGGTAGCTATTGAACCAGTCTAGCGCAATGCCTCTGATACCAAATTGCTGTAGCTTGCTTAAGAGGATTTTGGAAGAAACAGTATCAAAGGCCTTGGCCAGATCGAGGAATACTCCTATACAGCCATTTCCATTATCCAAGTATTGGGACACCAGATCTGAAAGAAGTACTACAGCATCTTCTGTAGATTTATAATGTCTGAAACCAAATTGGCGGGGAGATAAAAGATTCCGAGATTCTATGAATTTTACTAAACGATTATTGACTATGCGTTCGAGAATTTTTGAAAGTATGCTGAGAAGAGAAATTGGTCTATAGTTTTCAGGGCAACTTCTTGGTCCGTCTTTATGAATTGGAGTTATAGAAGAAGTTTTCCATGCTTCTGGAAAGCAACCATTAGTAATGCTAAGGTTAAAAATGTGAGCTAGAGGTTCAGCAATTATGTTTTTTGTATTTTTTAGCAGTAGTGGTGTTATCCCGTCTAATCCAGGAGCACTCTCTATTTTTAAGCTATTTATTATGGTAATTATTTCATTTGGATCAGTAGGTTCTAGGAAAAGCGAGGTGGACGATTCATTACTTTTTGTGTTTAGAGCTAGTTCATGTTCCGTAAAGTTATTTTTCTTAAGAATATTGTTAGCCAGATTATGGCCTACTGAAGCAAAGTATTTATTGGTGATATTTAAAGATTCTATAGGGTTATTATTTATGGTAGTGAGTTCGGTTGCATTGTTACTTTTTGTTTTAATGTTACATATTTTCTTTATTTTATTCCAGAGCATTTTACTATTTTTCATATTACTTTGAAGTTCGCTTTTATCATATTCTGTCTTTACTTTTCGTATTAAATTTTTATAAAAGTTTCTATATCGCGTATAAGTTAATTTTAATATTTCATTTTGTGGATCTGATTTAAGTTTCATGTGTAATTTGTCCCTATTTCTAGCACATCTAATCAATCCTGGGGTCATCCAGGGTTCTATAACGAGTTTAGACTTACTTATTTTTATTGTTTTGGAATTGTTTAGAATAGCATTATTTAAGATGGAGAGAAAAATGTTTGCAGCAGCGTCAGTTTCAGATTGCTCTGTCACTACTGACCAGTCAGTCTTTGAAAGTTCTTCAGCAACTGAATTGTGATCTATAACTTGACGAAATCTGGTAGGAATATTTTTTGGTGATTTTGCTCCTAAACCTGCTATGACAATTTTGTGGTCAGTGATGTCGGATTCGCATACTATACCAACGGCAGGTAATATGCATATTGGAATATGCATAATTTTTTTAAATACTTTTATTGGATAGTTTTACATCACTTTATTATAGTAAAAAAAAAATTCAACGCCAAAATAAGTAATTTAAGGTATTTTAAAGAAAGTTAAAAAATAACAACCATCACGACCACTTTGAAATTCCCGTCAGGATGGCGGGCTGTCGTGACGTCATAATCGTTTAATTTCACGGCTCAGAATAATGAGTCCCGTCAGTCGGCATAGATTTTTTACCTAATCAAGTAATCACAGAGTACTTTTCTATTTTCAACAAACCAATGTTGTCATGGTAACAAACGAAAAAGGAAGTGTATAAAGTGTGATCAGTGGCGGTTTTGTAATGGTAATAAAGTGTGACCAGTGGCTGTTTTGTAATGGGAGCTCGTAAATAGCTACTAGTAGCTCTTTTGAAATGGGAGCGCGCAAACCAGAGGACCTTTGTACACAATATCACGCTATTATGGCAATATGAATATAAAGTAATATTTGTATTGTATGTAAGTACTTACTGTAACTTTGGTTCTCAGTAAGAGAGGCTAGGGTTAGTGGGTCATTCTATTCTATTATCTGTGGGGGTGTAAAAACCTGCACCTGGCTCTCTTGAATGGAATCATTGTGCATATCTCAAAGGTCTAAACCCCCTTCCTAAGCTTGGACCATTTCCCACCACGCTGGTCCACTGCGGATTGGTGGGTTCACATATCTAAATGTGCTTAATCTAAATATTGAGGTTTCCTCACGATATTTTCTTTCACATGCTACATGATTATCCCCGAATTTAATTCTACAAAAATAATAACGCATAACATACATAATTATCTTTTATTTATAATAAAAACTTTTCTGCAGCTGGCCACAGTTTACTCGTTCATGTAAAACGTGTAAGTGAAGTAGCAATTCAAGTTCAAGACTATTTATTATTTATCTACCCACTTATACCCACAGTTCATACTGCGTAATAAATTTAATGTGTCCAGTTCTTCTGATTACGAGAATTCTTCCATAACTTAATTTAGAAAAAAATAACAACTTTTAAAATATACTAACGACTGCCATTATAACCTAAAAGTAGAAAGAGCAACTTGTGTCATGTTCATGTCATAATACTTACAATACAAATTTAATTTTATTGTGTTGCAATATGGACCATATTTGAGTGGCTCGTTGACTATGGAATGGCTGTTTACGCCTCATTACAAAAGAACAACTAGTGGCAGCCCATACACTACCAACAAAAAATATAAAAAGTCCTAAACTTTGCAAACAAACAAGCATATCAAACAAGAATTGGAGAGGTTATAGGAGGCTAGGATCTATTGGAAGAATTTTTATGTGATCCATCGTATCTGATCACAACGAGCATCACAAACACTCGGTGACATTAACATTTCTTTGTTTACACTTGACATTTATTTAACTTCCGCCGTAAACGCAAATAAGTTATTATTCTGAGATTGATATATAAAGAATTATGACGTCACATCTGCCCTAAGAAAATGGGTGACGTTTCTCTGAAGTTAGAATTTACCGAAGTTTTTTTGTACTTTTCAACTTCATTTACTTGCTCAAAAATAAATTATAATCAAAAATATTGATGGAGGCGTAGTTATGAAATAACAAAGTTTATTATAAATAATATTTGACCTTTATTTGAACCTCTTGCATATTCCCTATTATGTAAGTACATAACCTGAATCGAAAATACTTTATATGTACCGTTTACATATAAAGTATTTTCGATTCAGGTTATGCTTGATAATATGGTTTAGTATGGTTAGTATTATCACGATTTATGTTTGGTCCGAGAAACATAGCAACAAGGACTCTGTATATGCTATATATCGCGGGCTTCATGCCAGAGGGGCGTATCTGCATCGACCCTACTTTTCAGGAGAGCAAAAAAACATAATAACTTTGTTAATAAGAAATAAAGAAATAAAGTACCTTAAACCTTAATAAGTAATCGAGCTTGCTATAATTTTGCATATACCTTGATTAATTATTCTTTGTTTTTATTAAAACTCAATTTTCATAATATTTATGCTATAAGTACACTTTATGGCGTATACGTCTATGTGCCTTGACGGAAATTATTGTAGTGCTATCCGTTTTTTATCATATTATTTATAGAAATAATGGGCGTATAAATAAACTTTTTTATTTGTTACGCAATTACATTATTTATATTTTATTTGGTTTAAACTTAAATCATTTAATATACTGATAGCAAAATATAAACAAAAATATAACTGCTTCTATTTTTTTCGAATTTCATACGCCATTTTGCCATGGCGTAATTGAACGGATGTTCTCAATTTATGATACGCCTACAAAAAAATAACAATCTATTTTAGGAACTAATTAATACATGGTTCAAGCTGTAAAAAACCCAGAATAATTCATTAGGAACAATAAGAGTACAAAATAAAACAAGAATGACTGTTACTTAAAACAAAATTTACTCTAAATTAAGTTAACAAAAATTACTTAAAGAAATGACAGAGGGCTGAAGCTTAAACTTCGCAGAAATTCAGGGGCTTTCCTTGATGAACTCTTTCTTCAAAAAGAAGCCGCAAAGAAGGTGGACCTGGTACAAGCCGGACTCACTGGTGGCACACACTCAGAGATACGTATACTCAGAGGAACTCTGAATATCTACCTAAAGCTTGAAGAACGGTGACTGATGAAGTCCACCCTCTGACCAACTCTGCGCCAGACCACTGCAGGGTCCGAACGGTTTCATTGCTGGAGCTTAAAAATATATTTGACGTATTTGAAACTACTACAGACATTGAAGAAGCCTAAAACAAAGTGGTCAATGCAATACAGGAAGAAGGCACTAGGTTCTGTGCAATGTAACACACGGGAAAGAAGTCTAAGCTATCAGGGGAGACTCTTGGACTTACGGAGATAAAACGGCTTGTGCTGGACCATTCCGTCAGAACTAGAGGCTCTCAACAAAATGATACGCAAGGCTATTCATCGTGACCTCAGGTGCTTCAACACACAGCGGATTGAAGAAGCTATTAAACAAAACCGGGGATCGAATGTCTTTGCTAAGCAACTTGAAGGGACCCTAATGACAAATTTGTCAACCAGCCGTAGCAAAATCGACGATTCTAAGCTGGAGATACTCGCAGCGATCAAGGACTTCTATGCCCAATTGTTCGCTTCACATGCGCAACATCCAGAACCCCAGATGTGTAGGTTTATTGTTTTTCAAGAAAGGAGACAAATTGCTCTTAAAAACCTATAGACTGATCACACTCTTGACCACGTGAATAAGATGTTTATGTACATTTATAACAGTCACATCACGAGACTTGATTTGTTGAATTTCAGCCGCTGGAGCTTGCCGGATTTCGTGGAGGCTACAGCACCGTCGACCACATACACTCAGTTCGGCAGATTATACAGAAGAAGGAAGAATAATCGGCCTCTGTGCCTAGCTTTCGTAGACTATGAAAATTTTGACTCCGTCGAGATCTGGGCTGTTCTGGCATCCTTGCAGATATCTCAAATAGGTTGACGATACATCGAGGCGCTGAAGTGCCTAAGGACACTGAAACGATTACTGTCCAAGTAAAGAACCAGCCACAAGATCTATCCATACGCAAAGGGGCGTGAGGGAGGAGAACGTAATTTCTCCGATACTGTTCCGTAATGCATTGGAAGATGTATTTAAAACTCTGGACTGGAAAGGACTAGGCATCAACATCAACAGTGAAAGCATATTGTCATTATATTTTGTTAGCAATATGCACATACGTCTATATGACATGGCAATAATTATTTGAATGCGCCCCACTGATGTTTATACGCCGTCTATACGCCTCTCTGACACGACACAAAATTATTGTTACATCGTATACGCCTTTATGTTATTTATTAATATCACAAAATCTAGTTTACTGAAAATTTCAAAATAATTACAGAACGTGTATTACTAGTATAGGAATCGATTGGCATGAAAAACGCAAAATCGATTTTTAGCGCATACGCCCCTCTGGCATGAAGCCCGCGATATATAATATACAAAGTCCTTGCATAGCAAATAGAAGTACAGTAGCGTCATCTGTTGTTGAGTTTTTCAGGCAACTTTGGAACAAAACGTTACTGCTACTCGACACTAGAGGGCGCTGTAAATAGTTATTTTTTAATGCACATCGACATCCATGTGTGCTGAAAAAGTTCTTAAACAGTTTATTTTGGACCATTTTAGTTTATTTTGAAATAAAAAATGAGTTTCAATTAAATAAAGCGAGCTCTCTATAAAACACACGCTCGATATTCTTTTAAAGGGGGATATCCGATTATATGAATATGCAATACCCGTCCCGTAACACACCTGTGTAATCTGTGTTTATTAATTACACGATTTCGTATCATTTTAGTATTTTAGTAAATTTATCAATATTAGACAATTCTTGTGGTGAGGCCCATAGACCTACTACACAGGTGAGGCTCTATAATATGTTTAGGTACTGTGAATTGAGATTTTATCACGGTAGAGAAAAGTTAAACAATATTATCAAATATTTCAAGTTTTATTTCATGTAAGTACCCATATCCAAATAATAAAATATAAACATAATAGTAAATTTAACCTTACAAGAAAAATAGAGCACCAATTAGAATTTAAGTAGCTTAGTTCCATGGGCCATTTTATTAATAATAAAGATTCAATCCTCCTAATTCTTACCAAATACTTCTAAGTTGGGATCACAGGTTATATGTAAATAAATGCTATTTTATAACAAAGGTGTACAAAAATAAATAAGTAAAAGAAACTAAAGTATTGGATCCTTCGACCGTATACAAATTAGGTTAATTTAAAAATAATGAATCTTAAAAAGGAATTCATATAAAATTAACTACTTACTAAACTAAATTAACAGTAGAGAGTGTATTAGGTAACTTTAGTTGAGCAAAAGCAATGCATTTTAAGGAATGTCTTTATTGTTCCCTGATATTAATAAATATCCGTACACAGTCATTATTTATTATTTATAGACGTGAGAATTCAAGCAAGAAGAGAGCGCATGATAAAAAAGTATGATTGTATAATGTATATTTTAGATTATTACTAACTTGAGCATAGTTTCATAATTGCCACTACCTACTTACGATTTATTTAGTTCTTGTATAAATACATTTAATCACAAGCAAATAAACCATTCAATAAACTACAATCGATATTCAATTATATGGTTTCCCTAGTCACCTAATCAATTTACATTTTATTAGTCACATCAAGAAAGGCCCCATAAAATTTACAATTTAACAACTTTCTACAATTTAATTTAATACCTACCTACTTCACAACGAGATAGTCTCAACAATTTATGTATATTTTAGAATATTTTCAGGCTCATATACATATTTTCATAGTATGTATCTACAATCTACAACAGGGGTGGCCAAATCAGCCGGATCGTGAATTCTGTTTCATCTAACATCATTAGTCAACAATAGTTCTTTGTTGGACCACTCAAGTTGGCCACCTCAACTCGACGTAGATAAACTCATTTAGGAAATACACTATGCACCAATCCCAGTAGCCGTATTTACTACGAATCGCGGTACAGTGAAATTTATTTACGTCGATAATAGAACCAGAGGATCGCCAACTTTTTTCCTGAATCACGCTGTTTCATATAAAATTTCCAGAATTATCTACACCATTCCATCATCCTTTAGTCCAATCCACTCGCCCACCCCTCTCACCCCCCTCCCTAAAAGATCCTCATGTTATTAGCGCAGCCGTGGTTCATGCGGTACTGCACGTACAGCATGCCCGAGTTGTGCCAGTAGTAGAGCGCGCCCAGCACCAGCACGTGCCACCACTGGTGCGAGTGCCCCACGTAGTCGCACTTGCCGGGGAACCAGCGCTCCGGGATCTGCCGACGGAGAACATAATTTTTAGAGCATTTCATCACATTTCTAATGGGAGATTTTCAACCGTAGACAAAAACCGATTATAGATGGCGCTAGTAAAACTTCATATTCAACAGCACTGCATATTTTTTTACCCGGCAAGGACTCCAGTTCTTACAGCCAATACAAAAACCCAATGTATGTGTAATTCAACGATATGCGATAACTAGCTGTTATATTATGCGTAATATTAAGTACTAGCTGTTCCCGCGAGCTTCGCTTCGCCTTAAAAAGTTTTCCCGTGGGAATTCCGGGATAATAAGTAGCCTATGTTCTTTCCCAGGGTCTAGACCGTATGTATACCAAATTTCATTCAAATCCGTTCAGTAGTTTTGGCGTGAAAGAGTAACAGACAGACAGACAGACAGACAGACAGACAGACAGACAGACACAGTTACTTTCGCATTTATAATATTAGTTAGGATTAAATAGTTTAAGACAGCTTTGTATTATTTATGACATCTTACGTTCCCTCAGAAGTAGTTATGTAACTCATAAAAAACGACAGGTCGGTATGGCCATGTATCGGACGATTTTAGAACTTCTAAACTGTCAAAGAAAATCTCCCATTAGCGGCCCAAGTTGTTAGCCTTGCTATGAGATCGCCGGCTTGTATCGTCTGGTGATCTATCATCAGCAGCCAATAACTATCTACTGCTGGACATAGATAAACTAATTTATATAACGCATTCGTTCTTACTTGTCACAAAAGGTAAACAATCGTAAATTGTTTAATAACATTTTGATTAAAAAAACACACAGAGATTGTTTCCCTTTTGTGCCAAGAAAGAATGAATGCAGTTTAATGTGTGTCCCAAGATACAGTAACGTTTATTTACGTCGATAACGATGCATGCTGGCAGTTAAGCATATATGCCTACCGTGCTAGGTACAATAGAACAGGGGGCCTACTCGGTAACGCGAAAATCGAAATAACGTTCAACGTTCGGGCCATTTTCGCACTCTGTAGGGAGAGTTTTACGCACGAACGAACGAAACAACGAAGTTTCGATTTTCTATACAAAATGGTACTCTGAACTTCAATGTCAAACACGTAATATTGAGTTTGACAGCTCATTTACTGTCAGTTTTACTTCAAATTTCACGTCTACACAAGAGGTAACGTTGAGATATTCGTTTTGCTGTAATTGCTGAAAATAACATAAAGAATGGCTAGGTATTTGCTGATGCAAGAAATTCTTCGGGACGAGAGAAGGAAAAGGCGAGAGGCCCTAAGAAGAAACTTCTGCTTGCACACAATTCCCGACTCTGAATTCGTAAATAACTAGGTACCGTCTGAGTTCCAAACGCTGTGTGAAGAGATTATCCCGTTTCTTCCTCCAAGGATACGACACCGGGGTATTGATCCCATAATGAAGGTAAAACTCAACAAGTATCTTATTTTCATATTACCTTTAACCATAAAAATCAGACGATAAATAACGTAAATATCAGACAATGATAAAACATAACTGACTAACATAATTTCCGGATTTATTTCAGATTTTGGTAGTATTAAACTTCTATGCAAGGGGTAGTTATCAAGGTGCCGTAGGCCTCAACAGCGATGTGACTCTGATTGCCTTATATTGAGTATTGATGCATCATACACATCATCATACATTGGGCATATGGGCCCAACATGAGATAAAAGCTCACATGGAAGAACTCTCAATACAGGGATAGACTACATACCTACTGGGTAAATGTTCCAAATATAAATTTATCCATTCTCAACCTAAACTATCTCAAAGCCCAAAGCGAGGTGATGGATGTATTATGTATGTTGGTAACCCAAAATAATAATGTATTAATCATTTCATAACATGTTCTACAGGTGACTCAGGGTATCCTCTCCGGTCATTCATGATGACTCCAGTGGACCATGCAGTAGACGACTCACCTGAAGGGCGCTACAATATAATTCAGAAACGTGCCCGTTCCACTGTAGAGTGCACATTTGGAATACTAAAAGGGAGATGGAGGTAGTACCTATTAAGCATTGTTCGGGCTGATGATGATGTCTGCCTGCCTGCCTGTGTTTGGTGCGTACTTCCAATGAAAGATGCTTGATGTTGATGCTGGTATAATAATTTATTTTACTTGAAAAATGATGATCGTTAGAATGTGTCGTGTTTGACGTAAAGTTGAAGGAAGATTGAATGAATGAATTTTTGATTGATTGAAAGTTTAGAGTGAAGTTATACAATGAAAATGTTGCAAGACTGAAATAAGAGTGAAGTTATACAATACAAATGTTGCTAGACTGAAATTTAAATATACACTATTTTGACTATTTATTTACTGTCCCTACTTCTTCTGAGATCTTGCGTGATGAGTGTGAACATGCCCCCCGCCTTGAAAGGATGGTCTTTCAACCGAGGATGTTGCGCTGGTCTCAGTCATCTTCTTCCCAGAGAGGACAGATTTTGGAGCAGGCACGGCGAATGACACCCTTCTCAGTGCGGATGTCTGCTACTCTGGAGATCCCATCTCTCCCTGGAACAGTGGTGATGATGCGACCCAGGTGCCACTTTAGCGGAGGCAGCTGGTCGTCCTTGATGAGCACGAGCGTGTCTGGCTTCAGGTCATCGAGTCTTGATTTCCACTTCGTTCTGGTCTGCATCTCGGATATGTATTCCTTGGACCACCTGGACCAGAAATGCTGACGGATCTGTTCCACTCGTCGATAGCGTGTGAGGCGGTTGCAGGCAGTGTTGCTGACGTCCTCGCAGAGCGGAGCAGTGAGTGGACGGCCAACCAAGAAATGAGCTGGACTAAGAGGATAGTAGTCGTGTGGATCTGAGGACAGAGGACTTAGAGGACGGGAATTCAGGACGGCTTGGATTTGTGCCAATACCGTATTGAACTCTTCGTATGTTAAATGTGAATTACCTATCACACGTCTCAAATGATATTTACATGATTTTACCCCGGCTTCCCACAATCCACCAAAATTTGGGCTAAAAGGCGGAATGAAGCTGAATTTAATGTTTTGACTTGTGGCGTAATCTATTATTTCCGAGGAACATTTACCTAGGAACTTAGTGAAGTCGTTCATCAGGCCTACAAAATTTCTACCATTATCGCTGAAGATTGTATTTGGCTTTGAATAGCGTGAGATGTGTCTCTTAAGGGCGAGAAGATAGGCCTCAGTTGATAGGTCCCCTACCAACTCCAGGTTTACTGCGCGAGTTGCCATGCAAACAAAAATGCAAACATAAGCTTTAACGGTTTGAGCGCCTCTACCTTTTCTATTTAAAATGTACACGGGACCCATGTAATCTACACCCGTATTGATGAAGGCGAACCCAGGGCTGATGCGTTCTGAAGGGAGGTTACCCATAAGGGGCGTGAGCGGTTTAGCGCGTAGACGTGCGCACCTCGCGCACCGGTGCACGGTCCGGCGGGCGGCATCGCGCCCTCGCACCGGCCACCACGTCTCGCGTAGGGTGTATAGCAAGGCCTGCGGTGCGGCGTGAAGCTGCCGAAGGTGCTCGTCCCGGAACAACAGTGTATTGAAGTGATGTTTGCCTGAAGTTAAAATGGGATGTTTTTTATCATAGCTGTAATCAGCTGAGTTTAAAAGCCTACCCCCTACCCTAATGATGTGATTTTCATCAAGAAAAGGATGTAACTTTGATAAGTTGTGTGAATTTTTTAATGTTTCTTGTTTGCTAAGTGTTTCATAAACACTAGGGAACGATTCTTGTTGTGATATTTTTGTTAATTTTGTTAGAGATTCGTTCAATTCTTCTACACTTAACGCGCCTGTCCTTTTATTATTTTTATTACGTGTGTTGTGAATGAAGCGCATCAAATAAGCAAAGGAACGTTTCATGCGATTGAATTGGGAATATCTTTCAAATGGAAACCAGTTATTATTATCTGAAGCATGATAACTCTGCATGGTTTGTGATTTAATCTCGGGTAGGTCTTGTGAAGCGCTTTCTACTACCTCGAGAGCTGAAGTGTCTATGGTTTCAGTGAAGTTACAATGAACCTGAGAATCATGATGTGTGCTGTTGTAAATTGGACCTGAAATGATCCATCCCAACTTTGTGTTCTGAAGGAACGGGCCATTGGCCAAGCGGATTTTACCTTCCTCAAGTAGATCCCAAAAGTAGTCGGCACCTATTAGCATGTCGATAGGCTGAGACATGAAGTATTTTGGGTCAGCTAACTGAATGTTGTCAGGTATTTTGAAGTTATGTTCTTGTATTGAAATGCTAGTTGACGGTAAATCTGATGATATTGTCTGAAGGACTAAGCATTTGATGTCTGCTGTATAGGAACTCGATAAGGACCTGATAGTGATGTCACAGGTTTGTGTGCTTTGTGTTACCGCGTTACCTACACCCTTGATTGTGTGAGTGGACTGTATTATTGAAGCATTCAATTGGTCGCATAAAGCTTTGGTGATGAAGCACCTTTGACTACCACTGTCTAGTAATGCGCGAGCTTGAACATAATTATTATGTTTATCCACAAGCTCGATGACAGCTGTTGACAACAGTACGGGTTCTATGATGGGAGACTGTGCGCTTAACGTCTCACATATTGTGTTAATGTTAAATGTGTGTGAATTGTTTTCAGTTGCTACAGGGGATTGATGTGTTTCTGAATCTAATGTGACTAACGATGAAGTGTTGTTATGTGTGCTTCCATTAGACCCGTCCTGGTGTAGAATTGAATTGTGTTTCTTTGTACATTTTTTGCACGGACCGAACCGACAGTCAGTTACTGCATGTCCAGAACGCAAACAGTTTACACATATTTTGTGTTGTGAAATGATGTTGTATTTATCTGAGATTGGCATGTCTAAGAATCTCTGGCATGAATAAATAGCATGCTTATTATTGCATACCGGGCAAGGTTTGTAATGTATATTCCTTTCCTGATGCGTTTTGTTGGATGATGATGATGAAGATACATTACAGTGAACCTTGGGTGTGTTTTGAGTGTGTGAAGTGTTATAATAACTGTGTTTGTTTTTGTGTGTGACAATAACAGTTTCTAACATGTTTGCTTTACGACCTAGGAACTTAAGCAGGTCATCAACCTTCAACCCTGGCTTGGAATCTCCGGCTTGTGACAGTGTAGATACTTTATGTTGTTCCCATTCTCTCTCAGTAACGGCATCTAGTTTGGAAACAACCATGTAAATAATCAAAGTGTCCCATGAATCTGTTGGCTCCCCGAGAGTATTTAAAGCACGAAGGTTCTTCATAATTGTGTCGATGAGCTTTCTTATCCAAGCCGGTGACTCCTTCGTCAAAGGTTGAAGCGAGAACAATGCTTTGATGTGGTTGTGTATGAGTAATTGTGTGTTGTCATACCTATTTGTTAGCAACTCCCATGCTATACTATAATTATGAGCTGAGAATTCCAGTGATTCAATAACTAGCCCCGCACTGCCCTCAAGCGATGATTTCAAATAATGAAACTTTTGAATTGCACTAATTTGTGTGGAATTGTGGACTAAAGACAGGTAGGTATCTCTGAATTGTAGCCAATTGTCATAAGAACCGTTAAAGCTTGGCAATGTGATGGTTGGTAGCTTGACTGATGATAGGTTAGCACAGCTGGGGTTGTTAGCGGACTCATCAATTGAGGTTATGTTTTGTGATTTTGCTATTAAGCTATAATATTTAGTTTCAAAGCTTTCCCGATATTGTAACGCGTCAGTAAGCTCTTCACTAAGCTCCTCTATTTGTGATTGAACTGTATTAAACTCATTTAGCAATGATGACGCGCCATGTGCTCTTAATTTAATTTCTATTATTTGTTCAGAGGTTAAAGTAAGCCCTGTGAATGAATCTAAATATTTTTCTAAATTAGTGAGCCTACCCTTTAGCACTCCCCTTTTACGAGTTAGTAAGCTAGAGTCGCTCGATTTAGATGGGGTATAAATGCCTGAAGCCACATCCGCACCCAACATTTTGGTCTATTGTAATGAAAGTCGAGGTACTCACGGTTATGATGATGTGATGAAGTTTGGTGACGTGTGATGGTGTGCTTGAAGCTAGCACGCAGTTTGCAGCAACATGGCAGCAACACAGCTCAAGGATGGCTGGAATAGATATGAAGTACGGTATTAACACAAGGGTAAGGGGAATCGGGTTGGAGTTCTCGGCTGGCACGTCTTACCGCGATGAGGCTGATTGTGGCTGCTCGTCGCTGGCGTGGCCTGGTCCTTTGTCCAATGCTCCGGGTCCGCTTACACGTGGTCAGGCTGGGTGGTCCAATTTTCTTCAAGATCCGGCTCGAAGGACCAAATGTTCGGGCTGATGATGATGTCTGCCTGCCTGCCTGTGTTTGGTGCGTACTTCCAATGAAAGATGCTTGATGTTGATGCTGGTATAATAATTTATTTTACTTGAAAAATGATGATCGTTAGAATGTGTCGTGTTTGACGTAAAGTTGAAGGAAGATTGAATGAATGAATTTTTGATTGATTGAAAGTTTAGAGTGAAGTTATACAATGAAAATGTTGCAAGACTGAAATAAGAGTGAAGTTATACAATACAAATGTTGCTAGACTGAAATTTAAATATACACTATTTTGACTATTTATTTACTGTCCCTACTTCTTCTGAGATCTTGCGTGATGAGTGTGAACAAGCATACTTAATCCAATTGCATTTATTCATAAATCAATTAAAACATTAAACTTACCTACACAACATGTCTCATTATTATAATACTTACCAATTAAAAGAGTTTAAATAAAGTTTTTTTTCAGATGCTTATTAGCCGCCAGAGAATTAAATTACACTCCTGAGACCGCTGGCAAAATTGCAATTGCATGCAGTGTATTGCACAACATGTGCATAGATGCTCGGCTCGACCATCCTGAATTAGCAGAGGAGGACCTCGCAGCTGAGAACGCCCTGCCCATTCCCCAGCAAGCTGCAATTCCACAAGGACGGGCATTGGAGGAAGGAAGAAGAGTATGCAGAGTACTAATACATTTATTAGAGGCATAATATGCCCCCGGCTTTGTATGGATATACTTATATAAGACAAAACAATCCTTATTGTGAGGTTGTAGAAGAGATTACTTTTAGTAATACGGCCACTGATTGTACTATTTCTTTTCTATGTTTGTGAAACTGTTTCTGTTTGTGTGCAATAAAGAGTATTTTATCTTTACCTACCTATATTTTTTTAATTTTCATTGTTTCTGGTATGAATGTGTTTCTATTATATCCATAAAAATATGGTTTTACCGATCCTAAGATACTTACTTTGTGTGGATACATCTATTCATGCTAACACACTTATAAAGAATAAAACAATTTTTCTAAATGAGAGATTTTTATTTTTTGTTTTCAGTCAAATATTGCTACTTATTGCTTAAACACTAGTAAAATGCACTGTTTTCGCGCAGCCCCCCAAAGCATTCAGCTTTTGGGCGATTTCCTGCCACAGGCGATTGCTTCGCACTCTCCCATCTACGCTCCTCATACGACCGCGCGCGAGGTCTTGGTGCTCAAACAAGAACTCCAAGAGCTCTTGAGTCGTTGGATCTCTTCTGCGCCCGTTAGGGCGCAGGCTTCGGGTCTTGAGGAGTCCCTCTTTACCCGGGCTTCTGCTCCAGGGCCTACTAGCTCCTGGGTCCGTGGGGCCGCCTGTTCAGTCAGGCGGCGTCTGGTTGGTGTTCAACGTCTCAGTGAGCCGCCGCATCGACTGGTTGCCGACGACAGCAGCTCACGAGGGAAAAGAGCTCTTGAATCTGCTCCGTGCTGCAGTTCCCAGACCCAGCCATGGTAGAAAGAAATTTACTTTGGCGCGTTCAACTTCAACTTAACTTTATTTTGTGTTTGATTTTTTTATGAGCCTCTTTGACAGAAAATCACAGACTACCATAGTGAAAAAAGAAGAGTAAAAATATTTTGATTTTATCAAAAATTTGTAATTTAAACGTCTCTGCGTGAAAAATCATTTAAATAAATCAGTTTAATGTACATAAAAACAAACAGCGCATTTTAATTTTACGTAAAAATGATAATATGCAATGTTTTAATAAAACCGGTAATTTACCGATAAGCCACTTGAAAGCCCAACCAATACATTCATTCATTACACTATTTCGTTCATTCACGTAGTACCTCTATGATTTGTCTATGATTTTCGAAGAACGTAGCGCGGCCGAAGTTGGTACAGAGTACCGATATGCCCAGTGGCGGATTTACCTATAGGCCAAAAAGGCCAGTGCCTAGGGCGGCAGATTTAGAGGGGCGGCAAATTTAGCATTTTTTATTTTACAGATTTTTTTAATATAAATTTACGTGTACACAATCTACATATAAATAAACGCACTGTCATATAATCAGTATGTACCTGTAGGCGACGCATTTATGATTTAAATAATTTTATAAATATTCACTGAACATGTACAAACGTATAACACCTGATTGTGTCAAAATCATTACATGTGCTGCCATCTATTATTTTTTGTGCGCAAATAAAGGCGGCGGTAGTAGATAGGAGAATTTTGATTTTAATTTTATATTGACGGCCAAACCGTATTGCATGTATTTTATAGTTTTGTTATGTATAGTATATAGCATGTATTGTATAGTTTTGATATGTAGGTATTGTATAGTATATCATGAATTAATATTATCTGTATAAAAACTAACCAATAAAATTAAGATAGTTTTAAGAACACTGTCACACATTAACACCAGGCAAAACAACAGCGATGACAAAAGGAGTGTGTGGCCACTGACAGGCGTCTGTTAAGTTCTCTGAAGACAGCTGACACTGGCCCTACCCTTCAAATGTTTGTTGCCATTATAATTGTAAGTGTGACTGTGTGAAACAAAGAAAAAAAAAAAAAAAAAAAAAAAAACAAGAAATGCACAACTGGGGGTTTTTAGTCGGTTAAAGGCCGACACTACCTGGGTCCCCTTCCCAGGTGTCTGTGTAGATTTTCCTCCAGGAGTGCAAAAAAAAAAAAATATTAATAATATATAGGTATATATATATATAAAAGATAAAATATATATATTATAAGCTTCCACATTGAGTAGTGAGTAGTTAAAAGATGAAGACAAAAAACAACCAAACTCTCACAATACATTGATCTCTCAAAAAGGCACGGACATAAAGTCTGTGGAGTGATAATAAAATCTTTAAAAAAAAAAAAAAAAAAGGCGGCGGTAGTGGAAGCGCGCCGCGATTTTAATAAAATAACTACCCTTTTTTTTAGTCCGTAACTAGCAGCATCACCATACGCTTGCACCGCCGTCGCATAACCGAATTTCGAGTGTTTTTCTTGTACATCCCCTACAAAGTCTGGTCTTCGAGCACGGATCGTGTCCAGCACAATGTTTGTGACACCTCCGAACAAGAGATTACGCCGAAGGTTGCGCGAGCAAGTCGATGCACACGACGAGACCAAACCCGGTAACGTGGCCGCCATGGAGTTACCTAAGTGTGAAGTTCTAGATCGTGAACCCTGTGTCCCCACCACGTCACGAACCAAAGAGGAGAACATTCACGACCAGCTCCAGAAGAATGCTACACCCTACAAATCCGTTATAGAAGGATCGAGAGCATCGTCGAGGTCAAAGAGGTCAACTGCGTCATCAACCGCCAAGCGCAAGCAATTGGAACTAGAAGCTGCCGAAGCTAAGGCAAAAATTCAATTGCTGCTGATAGATAAACGCTTGGAAGCCGATTTAGCCAAGATTGAAGCTGAAGAAGAAGAGTCGGATGAAGACACGAGCACGACGACTATTGATGATCACCGAAGGTCTCAAGTGGAGGAGTGGCTGAACCACAGCCAGCAGGCGGGCCCCGCCGGCGCCACCAGCCGGCCGCCGTCGCCGCCTCCGCCACCCGCGTCTGCTCCGCCGGCCCCCGCGCCGGCCGCGCCCGCTGCAGGTGTCCCCGCCGCTGCACGCCACGCACCTGTCCAACACCAGGATCAATCATTGTCCAGCATCAGACAACTAGCGCTGGAACTGAAGAATATGATGGTATCATCACCAGCGCCCCCAGATGAACGCCTCCTCAGTCGCTTATCAACACCCCGTGACCTACCAAGCTTCGGTGGTGATTGTATTGAGTGGCTCCACTTCAAGACTGCGTATGATGAGTCTACCCGTGTGTGCCAGTTCAGTGACTCCGAGAACTTGTGGAGATTGCGCAAAGCACTTCGTGGTGAAGCTCTGGAAGCTGTCACCGACCTGCTGATCGGCAACACACCGCCGGGAGTCGTCATGGAGTCGCTACAATTGAGGTTTGGCCGATCTGATATTATTATTCAACGCATAACTTCGCAACTGAAGAATTTACCTAGCATGCCTACTTATTATCAACAAAATATATTTAATTTTGCTGTAAAAATTAATAACTGCGTTGCATCAATAAAAGCGTTAAATCAAGATGATTATTTACGCAGTCCAGAGCTTGCTACAGCTGTTATGTCGAAGTTACCGAGCACATTACTAGGTAAATGGACTGATTATGCCTACAGTAACTTGTCACAAAGCATGTCTAAGCTAGAAGTATTAGCTAAGTTCCTAAAACACGAAGCAGAGATGTTGTCATTCGTCGGGATAAGCCAGCCGCCGGATAATAAACAAAATAACATTCCTCAGAAGCGTGCATACGACAATAAGCCTTTTAATCGACCTATTCTCGCCACTACAAGTGTTGAAGTTAATGCGAGTCTGTGTAAATTTTGCAAGAAAGCAAACCATTTGTTGCCAGAATGTCGTGTCTTCAAAAGAACAATGCGAAGAGATAGATGGAGATTCGTAAAAATGCACGGACTATGTTATTGTTGTTTAGTCACGCGCCATGATAAGAACAGCTGTGATGCGCCCGTGTGCGACGTCGACGACTGCGGACTCGCACACCACCGTCTGCTGCACTGGAAGAAACCCGGACCAGCTGATGACATTGACACGAGTTCAATGTCACCGCCGCCGCCGCCGCCGCCGCCGAGAGATACGGTGGCCCACGTCGCCTCCAGCAGTGACGTATCCGCGACGTCATCGGGTGACGTCATGCTCAAAGTGGTTAAAGTGAAATTGTGCGGTCCTAATGGTGTTGTGTGTACCTATGCGTTATTAGATGACGCCGCGTCAGTGTCACTCATAGACTCCGAATTAGCTAACCAGCTCGGACTCGAGGGGCAGCAATCAAGTGCCGTAAAGTTCATTGATGCATTCGGACTAGAGGTGTATCAATCAGACGCGCCCAAAGTGTGTACTTCGATATCCGGCCAAGATAATGACAATAGCTATGACATTACGTTGCGCAAAGTGTCTAAGTTAAACCTACCTATGCAAAACCTATCTGTTGTAAATAATATTACTTCTGAGCATCTGTTGCATTTAAAGAATGATGTGTGTAATGAAAATGTTGTTCCACGATTGTTAATTGGTGAAGATAATTACTTTCTTTTAGCACCTCTCGATGTAATCCATGGTAACAAAGATGAGCCGTATGCAACGCGCTGCCGCTTAGGTTGGTCCATTCACGGCTATTGTGGTCGCTCTCACTACAATACTCACGTAAGTCAACATATTTTCCATCTCGCTCACTCTGATAGCAACGACAACTTTGATAACAGCCAAATTAATGAATTAAATAACTTGATGAAAGAATATTTTTCATTAGACTCCATCGGAATATCGACCTTATGTCGCGAAAACACGGCTCATTCCAGAGCACTTCATATTTTAGATGAAACTGCGCGACAAATAGGAGAACAATGGGAGGTCGGTTTACCGTTCAAAACTGATAACTTTATTATGCCTGAATCGTACGGTTATGCTCATTCACGGCTACAAATGTTAAATAAAAAGTTTCAGAAGGACACCGGATACGCCGAACACTACCGGAAGGAGGTGCACAAGTTGTTCGAGGACGGCTACGCGCGCGAGCTCACGGAGGACGAGCTCGCCGCCGACCAAGTATGGTATCTCCCACATTTCGGCGTCCAGAACCCCAATAAACCGGGAAAACTCAGATTGGTATTCGACGCAGCCGGGAAAGTCAAAGACTCGAGCACCGTGCTGCAGTGGCTGCGCAGCGACCCGCGCAGCTACAAGCCGTACGTGGCGCACCGCCTGGGCGAGCTGGACGAGCTGGCCGCGCCCGCCGAGTGGCGCCACGTGCCCTCGCGGCTCAACGCGGCCGACGTGGCCACGCGCCCCGACGCGCCGCCGCTCGCCCTCACTGACGCGTGGTTCCAGGGACCCGCCTTCCTCCGCCGGCCGGAGGAAGAATGGCCTAAGGACCTCAAGACATGCAAGATCGTAGACGAAGCCGCTTGCGAGGAGAGAAATATTAATCTAGTCGTATCACGTGACACTTCAGTCGCCCCAGATGCGTTACGGCTACCTAACGAAAATAATATTTCTAAGTGGACCTGTGGTGTTTGGACCTTTTTGATATAGAAGTTTGTTGAGATGTTTAGGTTGTCTATTACCGAATAGAAGAATGGTGAACAACAAACTCGTATATTATTTCCCTAAATATCACATTGGCGACGAATAAGACCCCACGCGAAGTGTAAATAGTAAATTAATACACATAGCAAGAGCGGAAGGTATACATTATGAGTTCTAGCACATGTATATTCGGTGGTAACCTAAATTTCGACCACGCCTGTCAAGAATGGCAAATTTTCAAAGACCGGTTTGTACAGTTCTGCATAGCAAACGACATTACCGAAGAAAACGATGCAGCAGGCCTTAAAAGGAGAGCCTTGCTGCTGACGGCGCTGGTTGATGATACATACCGGGTCGTAAAAGACTTGGCCTTCCCGACCTTACTAGACAATGTGGAGTACAAGGCGCTTGTAGCATTGCTAGACCTGCACCTGGAGCCAAAGAGGTGCAGCTTCGCAGAAAGGTGCACTTTCTACAAGGCGGAGCAGCGGGCGGGAGAGGGACTGGCCGAGTGGGCGGCTCGAGTGCGGAGGGCGGCGCAGTACTGCGGGTTCGGTACGGAGCTCGACACGGCGCTGCGTGACCGATTCGTCCTCGGACTGGAGGACGCGAAGGAGAAGGAGCGACTGTTCGCGGAGAGTGTGGAGACGCTCACTATGAACAAGGCACTGGAGCTGGCGCAGGGCGTGCGGTGCGCGCGGCAGGCGCTGCGCGGCGCGCGAGGCGCCGGGGAGCCGCCGCAACTGCTCGAGATGCGAGTGGGCAGCGGCGCGGGCCGCGCCACGCCGGCGGCCGCGCCGTCACCCGCCGCGCAGACACGAGCAGGCAGGTGTAAGGTGTGCGGCTACCGGAACCACACGACGGACCAGTGTAGATTTAGTAATTTGATGTGTCAGAATTGCAATAAGAAGGGCCATCTCAGAAGAATGTGCAAGTCTAGGCGGAACAATTTCCTACAGCCGGAGGACAGCGACAGCGACATTGTAGACGGTAAATATTGCGAATTGTTTCACATAAAAACTTATAATGGTGAGCCTATGCGACAGATCGTAGCGATAGCGAGTGAACAGATTTCGTGCGAAGTAGATAGTGGAAGCGCTGTTTCTGTGTTACCTAAAGGGATGTATGATAAGCATTTCAAACATAAATATAAATTGAAGCCGTGTCATATGATACTGAATTGTTACAACGGCACCAAAATAACACCGATGGGCTGTTTACATCTGCCAATATCATTTGACAATTCTGTCAAAACTATTGGCATGTACGTCATTGACACAGATGAAAGACAACCAGTGTTACTAGGGCGGGATTTTATTGGCGCATTCAATTTGAAGTTATGTTCTGAGAACTGCCTTAACATTCAAAGGGGTGACTATGAAACGTACTTAAAAGAGAAATATGAGAAATTGTTTAGGGACGAATTAGGTACGTTCAATAAGCATAAAATAGAAATTAAGATTAAAGAAGGTTCACAGTTTAAGTATTTCAAGCCGCGGCCCGTTCCTCTTGCCTTGAAGGCAAAGGTCGAAGAGGAGCTGAATCGCCTCGTGGAGTTAGGGATTCTGGAAAAGGTTGAGCATTCCGAGATCGCTACTCCTATTGTGCCGGTGTTGCGGCCCGATGGAAATATACGCCTGTGTGCTGACTATTCGGTAACGCTGAATAAAATGGTTTGCATGGATAATTATCCTATTCCTCGCATTGAGGACTTATTTGCAAAGTTGCACGGTGGTCAAGAATTTTCGAAACTTGATTTGTCTCGAGCGTATAACCAACTGGTTCTAGACGATTCAAAGTATTTGACGTGCATTAACACACATAAAGGGTTGTTTTGTTTCAACAGATTGGTGTTTGGTTTAAGCAATGCCCCGTTCATCTTCCAAAGGACGATGGAGACTCTTTTAGGTGATATTGAAGGTGTTTGCATCTTCTTAGACGACATTCTGGTAACTGGGGAAAACAAGAACATTCACCTTAAAAGACTGGAGGAAGTGATGAAAAGACTAGAACAGGCAGGGTTGCGTTTGAAGCAGGACAAATGTGAGTTATTCAAAGAGTCTGTAGAGTATTTGGGATTCTTGATTGACAGACATGGCTTACACAAGTCTCCGAAAAAGGTAGAAGCCATTTTGAACTCTAAAAGTCCCAGGAATGAGAGTGAATTGAAGTCATTCCTAGGTATGGTGAACTATTACCGTTGCTTTGTGCCGAACACTTCAAGTGTTCTGAGTCCGTTGCACGCGCTGTTACAAAAAGGGGTCAAATGGGTATGGGGGAATGAACAAGAAGATGCATTTCAAAGAATTAAAACTGAATTAGCATCGGATCAAGTTCTTGCTCATTACAACCCCGAATTACCGACCATAGTGACGTCAGACGCGAGTCCGCACGGGCTGGGCGCGGTGTTGGCGCAGCGGCAGCCGGACGGCACGGAGAGGGTCGTTGCTTACGCTTCGCGTTCGCTTTCTAAAGCGGAGTGTAACTATGCCCAGATTCAGAAAGAAGCAACAGCCATAGTGTTCGCAGTGAAAAAGTTTCACCATTACCTTTATGGACGTGGAGAGCCGTTTGTTCTGAGGACTGATCACAAACCGTTGATCACCATATTCGGTAACAAAAAGGGCGTACCGGAATTAGCGGCGAACAGGTTGCAGCGGTACGCATTGTTCTTGACGGCTTACAATTTCGAGATAGAGTACGTTAGAAGCCAGGATAATGTTGCTGATTTTCTCTCTCGAGCAATAGGTAGCTACAAAGATGATAACTCCGAAAATAATGAAACGGGACTGTATATACATTTTATGTCGGATTCTTTATTGAAACCGATCACAATAGCTGATGTAAAAATTGAAACCAGCCGAGACCCAGTTTTGATTAAAGTGTCGAACTGTATTAGGAATGGATGGCCTGCCAAATGTAATGATGATGATTTGAGGCCATACTATAGGTGTAGATTAGAACTGTCTCGAGAGAACGATTGCATTATTAGGGGCCATAAATTGGTTATACCTAGTAAATTTCGTAAACAGTTACTAGATGAACTGCATAGCTCTCATTTTGGTGTAGTGAAAAGTAAAACAGAGGTAACTTTTGTATCGGTGACTATGTTTTGGCTAAATGTTTTTTTAATAATGGTAATAGGACTGAATGGAAACTGGGCAAGGTTGAAGAAAAGATAGGTGCCATGATGTATATAGTGTACATAGGAGATTTAGATGTGAAAGTTAGAAAGCATGTTGATCACCTCCTGAAATATAAGGGTATTGTGGAAGATGATGATGATGTGCCATATTATGACTGCACCGATGTTACTGCTGGCACTTCTATAGAGGGGGAGGAGAGTAGGGGCGAGGCTGCTCCTCAGCCACCAGTGGGTGACAGTGGTCGGCCAGTACGTTCCACTAGGAATCCGAATCCTAGATATAAGTAAAGTATAATAAGAAGGAAATATTTTATGTAAATAATTATTTGATTTTGTTTTGTTATTGAGTTATTACTTTAGTTGAATTAATGTGTAAGGATGTATTGATTTTTAAGTTGCTTATATTGTTTTGTAAATAGTAGGGGAGGAATGTGGTGTTTGGACCTTTTTGATATAGAAGTTTGTTGAGATGTTTAGGTTGTCTATTACCGAATAGAAGAATGGTGAACAACAAACTCGTAGGTATATTATTTCCCTAAATATCACAGGACCACTCTATTGCGAAGTACTGCACGAATTCTATTGTTATTTAGAAGACCGAAGGGTGATTATTGCCTAGACATGGATTTAATGCGGAAAGCTGAGACTTTAGTCATACGCAAAGCGCAACAAGATGCCTTTGGTCAAGAAATCGAATGTCTTCGGAACAATAAACCTTTGCCATCTAACAGTCGGCTGATGAAACTGACTCCATATCTAGATGACGACGGGTTACTTCGTGTAGAAGGTCGAATCCACAAAGTGACAGGTGTGAGTACTTCGACCACGCGCCCCGCCATCCTCGACGGCAAGCACCGGGTGGCGCAGCTGCTGGTGGAGCACGAGCACCGGCGCGCGCTGCACGGCGCCCACGAGCACGTCGTGAACGAGCTGCGCCAGCGCTACTGGGTGGTGAAGCTGCGCAGCGCCGTGCGCGCCGCCGCCGCGCGCTGCCCGCTCTGCCGCCGCCGCCGCGCCGCGCCCGCCGCCCAGCGCATGGGGCCGCTGCCCGCAGCGCGCCTGCAGCACCACAGGCGACCTTTCAGCTGCACAGGGATCGACTATTTTGGTCCGATGGAGATAACAGTAGGCCGCAAGAGACAGAAGGTCTATGGTGTGTTATTTACATGCCTCACCATCCGCGCTATTCATATTGAGTTAGCTGAGAGCCTCACAACTGATAGCACAATAATGGCCCTGCGAAGAATGATTGGCCGCAGGTCCACACCGAGCGTAATCTGGTCCGATAACGGGACCAACCTTCGAGGATGTGATGCGGAACTACGCCAGAGTATACGGGAGCTGAACACCAAGAAGCTACGCGAAGATGGCCTCAGCAGAGGCATAGAGTGGAGGTTCATTCCACCAGGTGCGCCTGAGATGGGCGGCGCCTGGGAGAGGATGATACGAACAGTAAAAACAGCCTTGAAAGTTGCGTTAAAGGAACGCGCTCCACACCGAGAGACACTATCAACCCTGTTGGTTGAAGTGGAAGGGCTAGTCAATAGTCGTCCGATCACTCACGTATCCACGGATCCCAACTACCCGGAAGCCCTAACTCCGAATCATTTTTTAATCGGAACTTCTTGTAACGGCCCAGCTTTCGGCAAATACGATGACGGCGACCTCTGTCTTAGGAAACAGTGGCGTATAGCGCAGCGTCTAGCTGATATGTTTTGGAGTAGGTGGATAAAAGAGTATCTTCCAACTCTGTTACCTAGGCAGAAATGGCAAACTGACGAAAGAGCGTTGCGAGTTGGAGATTATGTTGTATTGGTAGATACTAAAGTAGACCGTGGTTGTTGGCGCCACGGAGTAGTGAGCGCGGCGCTCGCCGGCGCCGACGGCCGCGTGCGCGTGGTGGACGTGCGCACGCGCGCCGGCGTGCTGCGCCGCCCCGCCACGCGCGTCGCCTTGCTCTCACCTATTGATTCGTAGTGCTGTTAACTCATATAATTATTTTGTTGTTTGTATAAACTTAAAGTAAGATTTATAAGTACATTTGTTGGTATTCGTCAATCAGCACTAGGGGGCGGTATTGTAGGCGACGCATTTATGATTTAAATAATTTTATAAATATTCACTGAACATGTACAAACGTATAACACCTGATTGTGTCAAAATCATTACATGTGCTGCCATCTATTATTTTTTGTGCGCAAATAAAGGCGGCGGTAGTGGAAGCGCGCCGCGATTTTAATAAAATAACTACCCTTTTTTTTAGTCCGTAACTAGCAGCATCACCATACGCTTGCACCGCCGTCGCATAACCGAATTTCGAGTGTTTTTCTTGTACATCCCCTACAGTACCTATATTCTTTGAATTTAGTGGCAACTGTGGCTACTGAATCAGGCTCAGAAGGGCTAGTACGGGGCGCATTTAAGTCGTGACAAAAGTTCTACGTCGTCGCGCTCGCTCTTGAGGCTGCGCGATGTGAGTGAGCGCGATGCATAACTTATATCACGTCTTAATCTAGCCAAGATTGACGCTTTTTCATGCTGCTACAGGAATTTTTTGTAAACTCGACACAACGCTGGCTTAAATAAATGAGTGAAATCGGGAAAGGCAAAACCCGGAATAGAGTGAATTTGAGACGATGGTCAGCCAGAAAAGAAGCATGTAATAGGTAAAGAGATTCTTGGCATGCATATTCTTTGAAATCAATCAAATATGATATTACTAAAAAGCCTGTAACGCGACAAGAAGCGGCGGGAATACTTTCGAATTTGGAGAAACTGGAAACGGCTGTAATGGTAGTTATATGTAGATAATGTGGAATTTTGTCATATGTACTAAGTAAATCAGTGATATTTTTGGACCAAACAGTCACTTAGGTCTACCAAGAATTCGCAGTTTGAAGCTTAATATTTCGCAAACCAGTCACTGAATAAAAACATGGTTTAAGAAGACCTTTGATATTTTTGAAAAACCTGTACGAAAAAAAATCATCCCTATTTTACATGTAGGTAACATTCTTTTTTCATTAATTTATTTTAACAGTTTGTCGATGCCATACATTTGTACAAGGTGGGTCAAAAGAAGTCATCCTATCTTGATTGGCACTAATTTTTTTCTAAATGAAAAACTTCGATTCTTTTTTTTTATTAACTATGTTTATTTGAACATTTAAAATTTTATTGGTAAAGTCTAGAAGATGATATTGGCCAAATGGGCGCCGTCACAATTGATTGCCCTACGGGCTCCTTTTATGGCATTTCTCATCAATGGACAACATTTCATTTTCTTTACCCTATATTTTTATTAGCTATTCGGAAAGTTTATAGAAAATTAGTGAACCCGTATTTTTTTATTTTGTATATACATTAATTTTTGCATGTTATTTTTAACTTTAAAGTTAATTATTTTAAAACCGGAAGTGACGTCACATATTAGGCTCAATTTTATTTTTGTCTATTGCCTGAGTCTCGAAAAAAAACATAAATGACACTGACAAGTGACATTTAAACTTTGTTTACATGCCAACCAACAAATGGGTCATTTTCAAATGACATTGATATTTCTGATGATGGAAAGTAGGTACTTATCATGTAAAAAAATAAGCAGAAGCATTTGTTCAACTGTGTAGGCGGTGGCATGCTCTGGGACATATTATATAGAGGTCATCTCTTAATAATAAATAAAAAAAATAGTCAGAAAGTGTCAGAACAGAATTAATGAAAATGACCCAAATAAACAACAACGTCACGATAAAACGTCAACGTCAATCAAAAATGAAAGTGACAGTTACTTTGTTTTTAAATCTATGGGCTTTGATCATCAAAATGCATCGCACCTGATGCATGACGTCATCAGCACTTTTTTACTATTTTATGATTTTCTCGAAAATGATTCATCCAAAAAATACAAAAACATTTTTTTTGTGGCCTTTAGAGCTAAATCTCGAAATGGTTTTCGATTTATAGCAGCTTTAGTTTTTTGAAATGTTGTCCATTCAGCGAGACCTTCGGGCGAGAAATTCTCGCACTCGTGTCGAATGTTGTCCTTAAGGGCTTCTAGAGACACGGGCTTACTCACATTAACACGGGTCTTGAAAAAACACCCACAAAAACTGTCTGAAACGGTTAAATCGGGCGATATTGCGGGGAAAAATGACATATAAAACGAAAAAAAAAGGCGACCCGAAAACTGAATATACAAAATTATTTGGCGTTCTTGGGAAGTGTGGCTTCCATGGCTTGTCAACTTGTATTCTGCATTTGTCTAGTCCACCAATATCAAAACAAATTTGAAATTGGCGGTCATTTGTACAAAAGAGAGCAATTTCCAATAGGGTGATTACTTTTGGCCCACCTTGTATATCTTTGCGAAATGTCAGCTTTGATATTTTTACCCGTTCCTGAGAAAAAGACAGCCGGACAACAAAGTGATCCTATGAGGGTTTCTTTTTTCCTTTTGAGGTACGGAACCTTAAATAAGATTTGATGAAACATTTGAAGTTGGTGACAGATAGACATAGAAATATCCACATCATTAAGTTTACAATCATACTAATAACGGGATTAAACTAACAAATTAAATTTCAGAAGTCAGTAGGGGCGGCAAAAATTGAATGGCCTACGGGCGGCAAATTTGTAAATCCGCCACTGGATATGCCGTCATTAACGTACGGTTTTCGATTTTCGTATTTAACGACGGAACGTGTTAGAGAGTAGCCCTCCAGACACGTGGCGTGGACTGAGTATTTATTGATGTACTTATATCTACGTAAAAAACATTGCAATATTTACCTTGAAGGCGTAAATAGCGAAGGCAGTGCCGCTTATCACGTACATTCCGATAACTCGAGGGAAAAACATCTGAAATAAATTATAATTCCTTTTTAACAGTAAATTAAAAGAAATTCAGTACAAAATATTGTACAACATGTACATAGGTAGGTATATTTTTATGGTATCTATGGGCCTTAGTTGCCTGAAAATAAATTATTATTATTATGATTATTTTAATCACGGTTATCTTGTATTTAGCAAAAATAAGCCAACCTTGATTCAGATTCATTTATTGTGATGAGGATTACGCGGCTGATAAATGCCATAGGTATAATTCATCATGAAAACCGATAAATATGTATAATTATAACGAACATTAGTGATATTATAACGACTTTCTTAAAAATACCTAAATAACTAGGCACTAATGAAAATACAAAAAAAATATCATCATCATCATCACGACCCATTACGTCCCCACTGCTGGGGCACGGGTCTCCTTCCAATGAAGGAAGGGTTTAGGCCTAGTCTATATGATGGACTTTTATTACTAAGTATTAACTAAATCGGGGGAAAATTCTACATTTGAATTGATTGAATTTGAAATGTTTGTTCACAATAGAAGTTCATCAGTGGAGCCCTAGCATCAGCCCTATTTACATACATTGACGTTGAAATTGAACGCGTAAAATTAAATATTCATTGCTAATTTGTTACACATGTTTGTTTAAGTCAGTGTATACCTATTATGCACCTGCTAATCAACGACATTGCTGAATATTTCAACAGTGAATTAAACTCTTCTATGAACAAGCTGAACGCGTACTAACTATGGAGAGAGAGATAACGAAAACATTTTTTCGCGAATTTCCAAAACGCATAGAACAAAACTTCTTTAGAATTACCCCCTGAGTCACCCCTTTCGGCTTAGTATACCGTTTTTGCAACACCCTGTATACAATATAACTAATAAACACTTTAACAGCCGAAAATCACCCACCTGCACCATAGGGTTATCGAACCCTCCCATGGCATACGTCCAGTGGAATGTAGGCAGCACCCCGTACGCCGCCCAGCCGATGAAGATGGACATCTTGACGGGGTAGGGAACACAGAGCCGCGGGATCTGCACCACCATCGCGCCTATGAAGATCAGCGTCACTGATGCCATGTAGAAGGCTTTCAGCTCCTGTAATGAAGGGTATAGGGTGGGTTAGTTGGTGATGTTTTATATTTGTCATTATGATTATTTATTGTAATCGAATCAATGATTAATGAAGGGGCAAATTGGTGGCGGACGATATGTTTTTATGTCGCAATTGATTTTCATGTATTTCTATTGATCAAGATGTCGCTAGCCGCCATTATTAATGATAGAAATACTGAAACGTTGCGACATCGCCCCGTGTTAGTGATTGTAGGGATTGCTAGTAACCTTAGAAGCTATCATACATTACTGTGGACTGACTGTCGGAGCTATGATATTGGAAATCTTTGGATGGCCAGGAAAAAAATATAAGAATTTAATAAAGAATCAATAAGCATATCATTAAGTACAACGTACAACCCAGTTAATTTAAATTATTGATATAGGTCGTAATAAATTGTAAATATAAAGTTGACCAAGTCGGAATTTGGGCCACCCAGAACAAAACAAATTAAAATAATATACTTATTCATTTGGTATCATGGAAAGTCACTTGAGAATCCTTGAAAACCTCATTTCAGATAATAGTTATTAGGGTAGTAGTATATAATTATTTCGGTCACTGTATAAGAAAAACATAAGTTCAGACAGTGCTTCTACTATCCTTACTAGTTTTACTTCGGTTAGCAAGCTACAGTGGACAGTGGATACCTACCTGTTCCACTTATCATTCATTACTATCTTGCCGGCTAGACTGTATTATACTTCAAGCAACAATTAGACAAATTAGCAATACCTAGTTAGGTATTCTAATAACCGGCCCCGGAAGGTCATTATTTCATTAACACGTAACAATAGGTAATCATCGTCGTAAGAATTATGAATATACTTTTTATAAATCTCACCTAAAGTGTTATTATGTCTAAATTTATTGCTAAGTAATTGGTTCTCAATCTATATATTCTAAATTATCTTATTTTATTAATCAGCTTCGTATACTTATCCCCAAAAAACATACAAGTAGCTAGTAAAACCAATTGCAAATTTGTCTACCTCAACTTAGGTCATCAACATTTTCCATACGTTGTGAATCGTGTATGTAGTTGCACGTACGTATTTCTTTATTCACGTCACATTCTACATACGCAATCTAATTATCGATACGCAAACAGAATTACTACACAAGGTCACAATTGTAGTGTAGGCCTACATAGGAAGTTTACCGTGTCAAAGTTGGTATGAGTAATAAGAAATGATTACAATAGGTAACTTAATTATGATAATAATTATGATATGCATTTTATACAGCATATAAACAGCTGTTGTTGTTGTTAAATAGCAACTGAAATGTATGAAACAGCAGTGATTTTTATTCGCGATTTCATAGTCGATCTTGCAGTTGATTTTATAGTCTCTATCTATAGCATACTATGTTTATATGTCTGTATGTATCCGTGAGATACTTACTTAAATTATTTTCCAATTCATCAATGGAACCAGAAAAAACTAACTACAAATGCATCAATAGAACCAGAAACAACAAACTATACAATGACATAAGTAAATATAGGTCCATCTAGAATCTATCTATCATCGATTATAATTAGCAATAGAATATGCTAAACACAGTCCATTGATGCGTCCACTCTCGCAATAACATTTGTAACTGCACTCGGCTGGTCGCTAGCACGCTATGCATACTGATCCGATGGGTTTCATCATGGCAACACCTACGTTGGTTCATACTGACATTATTAGTATAATTATTAGCTTATAAAGCAATCGTGTATTTTCAGGATGCTATACCCAGTGAGGTTTTATAATATAAACGCATGTAAAATCTTCACCATCAGCATTATCATCCCTTTATCGTCCACTCTGCTGGGCATAGGCCTCTTGCAAGGACTGTCACAAGACTCTGCCCTCGACCTTCCTCATCCAGCAGCTGACTAACGTCAACGGTCCAGCGTACATAATTTAAAATAAGAATAGGAATATAATTACATTAAGTATTTATTTTGGTGGCTAAAATATGTATGACCTGTATTTGACTGAAATTACAAAACAAAGAAATTATTATAATTTAGGTTTCTTTTAAAACACGACCACCTACATTTAAAAAAATATAAAATGTATTTTTTTTAAGGACAACCTATGCCCTGTAACATTAATCTAATTATTAAAGACTACTTTTATTTGACCATCGGTATCCATCGTTGTCGTTGGTCAAGTTTAACTGAACAAACAACATACATATTTACATAACAGCAGCAGTCACTCACATCTCACATCCCATAAAGCCCGAATTGTAACAAATTGGATAACGGGTCCGGAGCCGGAGCATTTTGAACACATCATTCTAGAACAGGTTTTGTCGGAGCAACTTGTTCATAATAAATAATAATACACTTCACACAACTAGTTTACAATGGGGCGATCCCCGCTACGGTATCTTCAATCTTCACACGTCAATGGCTGTAAATGATCGTTGGTTAGAAGCGTATAACATTAACAACCTCTATTTACAAAATGTATTTATCCCTACAGCATATTATTGTGTAAGGATATATTTTTCAACAGAACAAGAACTGAAAATTAATTTCATTCTTCACTACTTCGCACTCTTAAAACATTATTAGCAATACAATCCAACGTTTTTATCTTATGAATGTCTCATGATCTGTGTTCATCATGGTCACTAACTCAGTAACAGATCATTCATGTCGTACTGTCATGCAGTGGATGATAGTCATACGCCTCTCCCTAGAAGCGCCGTAGCACTCACTGCTCGGCCTTTCTTTCAGCCACAAGCGAGCTCCGGGCTGGAGGGCGTTCCACGCTATGTTTGTGCTTCTTTTATACAATAAACGTGGAAGATTGTACACACGGCAACGTCAAATGGTTGGCAGGGCACATATGGATATTTAGTTTTATGATACATGACATGTAGTAGGTTGAGACTGTACAATGTACAGTCCGATACTCACGGCATGGCACCAGAACGCGTAGTACACGCCGGACGTGTAGATGGCCAGCAGCGACAGCGCGATGCCGAACAGGTCGTACATGAGGAACGCGTTGTAGTCCGTCTCCGAGCGGCACGAGAACGTGTGGTACATGGCTGAAGAGGCCATGCAGATCTGGAAGAGGAAAAGATGCCGTTAGGAGATAGATAGCGGTGGTAGCTCAGTCGGGAAACTGCCGCCCCTGACGTGAACTAATAAGATCTTTCGAATCTAAGTAAGTACACTGTATCACTCTTACGGTGAAGGAAAAAAACGTGAGGAAACATGAGTTTTTAGCCTGTACTCGTATGTAAGTATGTGTGATTAGGAAGAGAGTTGAGAGAGATTCGGAGTGGACCTTGACTTTTTTGCCTTCTACCTACTTATATTTTTTAAACTCCCCGTATTTTTGTAATTTAGATTTCACGTCTCTATCGTCGATTTTATTGCTATAAATTTTATATCACAACTTCGAGTACTAAATGACTATGACGCCTCAAGCATAGCCTTTGTGAATACCACAACAAAGTGCCTTCGTGGCTTTGAGGTTTATTTCATACCTACGGCTATTTACTACTTAGGTACTCATAAAATAACTTCGTAGGTACACTCAAGCTAGAACCATTGGACAATAAGTTGAAGGAATCAAAATAGTTACTAAAATGCTCAAAGTTAATCTTAGTTTTTTTTTCTTCTTAGCTCACCGATAGAAGAGAAAGTTAATATGTTATTTTTGATTAGGATTAGCTTCTATAATAATCAAATTAATCATTGATCAGATTAACATCAATATGAAAATGTTTTGCACATTCAGACGCCAGTGACATAATAATTATGTGAAGTACTTAATAATTATTCTTGATAGATAGATAGATAGATAGATAATTCTTTATTGCACACAAACACAGAAATTACAATAGAATATGCACAACATAGACGGTACAAATGGCGGCCTTATTACTAAGAGTAATTTCTTCCAGACTACCTCGGAGGAGAGAAATTATACAAAAGAAAAGGGGAAAGTGCAAAAAATTACAAACATAACTTATAAAAGGAAAAATTAACAATTATATAAAAAAATGATACCTAATCTATACCTAGTAATAGGTAATATAAACTACAATATATAATATATTATATATTTAAAAGTATATAATATATATACATACTTTTAAATATATAATATATTATAAATAAATATTATTCTGGCAAAGATAATAATTTATTGTAGTGCTTATTCAGCAGGGATTTAAATGATGCTAGCGAAGGCGCAAGTCTGATATGTGTGGGTAAATCATTCCACAACAATGTGGCCTGGACAGTAAAAGATTCACTGTAGAATTTAGTTTTATGTTCAGGGATGTTCAGCCTGAGATTCTGCGATGAACGAAGGGTACAGCTGTGGGTAGAGCAACGCATCCCAAAACGCTCCTTCAGGTATGCTGGGGTACATGGATTGAACAGTACAGAGTAAAGAAGTGAAAGAATGTGGGTATTCCGGCGAAAGCGAATTGGGAGCCACTTGAGTTTAGTACGGTATTCGGAGATGTGGTCATATTTTCTTACGCCAAATATGAACCGTATACAAAAGTTTTGAAGACGCTCAAGTTTGTTTAGTTGCTATGCTGATATGCAGGTATACTAGTATAATCTCAGCTAAAGTTCCCATAATAATAATAGATTTGTTGACATCGCTAGTCGTCGCGATACTTGTAACTTATACATAATTAATAAGTGTTCGATTTCTGCTACGCTATCTAGCGTTAGACTTTCTTTTAAAAGAAAACACTGAAATATTAGATCAATAACTTCTAGGAACTTCTAGTAATAACCCGTGTAATTCCAATTAAGTATAAAAAATGAAGGTAACTAGTGTATAGTGTACCCAGAATACCAACTATGTAGTTTCGGATATATTTTATAAATAAAGTATAAGTAATTATAGTATAGATATGAAAATAGAGCCATATAATTTCTTACGGCGCAAATATGAGTAGGTATAGCCTATACAATACTATACATGTATACATCTACAGACATCACGTAATAAGAAGTAAATGCCTAATTTGGAGAGAGCTAGTTATATTTATTTTGGCAGATTGGATGATGATGTCCTATTATTATGTAAGTATTGTTAAGAAGAATGCTGTACCTATGAATACCTGTCTGAGGCTACTTACTTAACGGATGAATCGCATAAAATTCAACATTTTTTTATCAAAATGTGATGCAGAATGTTAACCGATTATGACAGTTAATAACTTGCACTTTCCTCGTCAAGAACGCCTCTATTATCAGAGAAAGTTTTTGGGTCAAATGTCTGCATTTACAACTTTGTAACTGTACTCGTGAGTTCTAAGTGTATATTTTTTAATAATACAGTAGAAAATATTTAATTCAATGTAAATATAACCTTCACCTATCATGTTTATAACATACCTACACTACATAGTAAAAAATCTTCGGGGACTATTTTCAAAACTAATATCCCTAGTACTATCCTAAGTACCTATTTTTTAAGGTTTTAAGTTTTATTTAACCTTTTGTCTTAGTTGTGTTATAAAACGTTACATAAAAAAATATTAGCTTCCGTAACTCAGTGCACTCATTTGAATTACAAATAGACGAATATAACATTAGGCAAACGGCTTTAGCCCCATTATTATTCAATGTAACTATGTCATGCTCTTTATTTTACTAGCTAGATTAAAGTGTAAGTTAACTTTTTTTTTAATTATAAATACCTATATTCAGACAAATAGTATACAAATACTGGGACATTCTATAAAATCTATCAACCTGAATTTTAAACCGAAAGCTAAAGCTAAAGGTTATTAGCAACTAGTATTAGGTAATTCATTATCTTTCGACTAAATGTTCAATTTTTTTTTACAGAATTTTGTTATTAATCATGGTCATCATCATCAGCCAATAATCGTCCACTGCTGGTCACAGGCGTCTTCACTCAAGGCTCACATCCCTCTGTCCTCATACTCCTCACCCGTATCGTAGGTACCCCGGACCAGAAGAATGGAGGGAGTCGAACCCTAACGTAGCCAATCTTCTACAATCAGGTGAAAATAATGTTCAAGTCGTGGTTTCTATAAGTAATTTGTAATTTAATTAAACATTTAGTCCAAATAAGTCCTCAGAGATTACGGGGTTAATGTCCGATTCAAGTTCAAATTAAACTTTATGCGTATGCGCACATAATAACGAGTCCTGCAACTGACAAGTTTCTTATTTATTAAAGTAGCTGTATAATACGGAGTTTCCTCTATTACTGGCAACTAGTGGCATGTACTTTCACTAGTGCGCCGCTATAAGATGAGGTTCGGAGAAAAGGAGGTCGCATAAAACTTTCAACCCACCTAGCAAAACGCATTGACCGAATGTGAACTTTAGTGCTTTGAGATAAGAATTTTGGCAATGGCACAGTGTCTATTGGTCAGATGCGTTTCGTAATGACCACGACATCACTCAAGCACAGTCAATGGTGGTGGTATGTTGGATAACTTATGAATTTAATAATGAGCCTAATCGGTTTGTGTTACTTTTGGAATTTAAGCGCATTGGTCTAATTCCATACAGGTACTTTTGTTTGACCATTGAAGTAAAATAAAGAAAAATAAGACAAAGGTATCATTATCAGTGGCTAGATCGAAAAAACCTGGCTTGGTGAAAGTAAAACACTTTAGCAGAAAATCTTAACATGCTCCGATAAGTCCATAACAATACCAACTCACGATAGTAAAGTAACAATCCGTCACTTATTCTACTAGCTAGATGACTTGTAGGTACAATTACAGTACCAGCATGCAGCTAATCTCAGCCAGCATTTGTAAAAACTACATAGATAGGTTGGGTTCTCATTTTGATGCATTATCGATTTATCGCTTGGTTAATTAGCTTATAAAATACCTTCGTTCATACGCAAAAGCGGATGAGAAGGTGCATACAAAGGTCGTTTACCCTTTCACTGTTGTCGAACTACATAGAATCGGAGTATTTCCTAGTAGGTACCTACTCACAACTACCCTTTTAATATTTTATTTTTGGTAAGATTGTTGGGCATATTTTACGCTTTGGTGCTGTGCGTAACTAGTTATAAAGCGAATTCAAGGCAATTCAAAATGTAGGAATATTATCAGCCATACAAGTTTTTTTTAAGTATCGATCAGCCCCGGAAATGTTAGTGATCAGAACAGGAAGGAGCGACTACATAAAATTAAGAAATGCATATTGAAATGTATATATATTACCATCCGTAGGTACCTATTTCGCCAAAAAACTGTCAGACAGATAATTAAAATGAATACAAAATAGATAATTAACTTACCAGGAAGCACGACAGTAGTATGGCAGCCACAAACTTGTCTACTGAAGTCGCGTGGATGTTAATGATGAGAAGATCGTTAATAGTTAAC
The DNA here is from genome assembly GCF_932276165.1 of Plutella xylostella. Taxonomy (NCBI): domain Eukaryota; kingdom Metazoa; phylum Arthropoda; class Insecta; order Lepidoptera; family Plutellidae; genus Plutella; species Plutella xylostella. Next base: position 5,014,157 of record NC_063992.1, on the reverse strand, counting down.
CCGAGGATTAGCATGAACCCAAACAGGTGTGTCCATATGTTCATTGTTTCGTTTGTCCACCAAAAAATGCTGAAAGAGAAAAAAATACTAATTATGCTCTCCAACGAAATACCTACCTTGGATAATAGAAAAAAGATAAGAAATCTTGATAAGTATATAGTAAAATAGATAAATCTTTGCATAGATATTCTAACTTTTGATACAAAAGTATTTGTCTAGTACTTAAGCAAAATGGCATATTGTGGCAGGTTTAACATAGATTAAAATATGTTTAGATTCATCTAGTGCAGTCAACAAAGTAGGTGAATAAACATGTTAATTTACTTTCATTCATGTTGAAATCACAACAACAAGAATGTTATTGGATGTTTCTGTTTGTGGTCACTGATCAGTGTTCATTTTCTTTCCAAACAAACAGAGGGAGTTTGCTGAAGCCATAACAAGTATCATTTTCATTGTCGCTAAGACTAAAGCCAAAACAAAATGATTGTTTCTGTCGAAAGGGAAAAAAAGGATCAAGGTACTTACTTACAGGAAACTTGGTTTAGTTAGTGTATGTTTTTAGGTTTCAGTCTTCATTTCAATATTTTAATTTAGTAGGTATAAAAGATTTGCAATTTGTTCTAGATCAAGGGCTTGCTTACTGGCTTTTTTCATCAGTGATATATTGAAGACATTGAAGTCTACAATCTAAGTTATGAGTATTTATAAATAAAAACTACATAAGAAAAAAGTTTTAGAATACACACCTCTCCCAGCATAATTTAGTGGGCAACAGTTTCCGATATCCGTCTCGGATGAACGGGTTGTGCTGGAGGTACTCAGGGGCCTGCTCGTACTTCAGCAGCTGTCTGTAGCTGAGGTACTCCAGGTCCTGCTTCGTCAGGTTATTGTTGTCCTCTTCTAACTTCTTGCCATTTCGGAGACGGCAATAGTCCTGTTCTGTCTCGCATTCTTGCTCCTGAAATTACATTGTATGTTACTAGTTGTCAGGTGGAAACATGTTGATTTTAGAATGATTATGATTTCTTAATGCATGAATGTGTCTACTTTTTAACTATGAAGGTAGATTTCTAAAATAATTTAGAAAGGGTCTATTAAATGCACATAGTATTAAAATTCTAATTCAAATGTTTTCAGTGAAAAATTTGTAAATAGTTAATATAAATAGGACGCTGTAAAGTAATACAATATTTCTTTTAACTTACTTTTTCAATGGACATAAATTGAACCAACTCGGCGGGGCATTCATTGACTTTCTCAGTCATTGTTAGAGTCATGATGCCGTTTAAATGTAGCCTAACTTAAATTCAGTAGTTTCAGCACATAATCAAATAATATCACTAACACAAAACTTCGTAATAAAATGAAAACGATGAACGCTGACCCACTGACAATATTATCCCAAAGAGATATATATTATTAGACCTTTCGGTAAGGCACTTGTGGCACAACATACATTTAATATTAGTTAATATATTTTATTAAAGTGATTCCAAACTTATTCATAATATTTAACAATATTATTTAAATTTAACTTGATCCGCACGCAACTCATAGCAAAGTTGGTGACAGACTAAATTTCACAGATTAACAAAATAATGAAGTATGACATGACATTGACATGACCATTGACAGTTATAAACCATAGATTTGGCACAGACACTGACAGACACAGACCAAATATACCGTTTGCACTCTTGCATGTACAAGTTGTAACAATAATAATAATAGAAAAAGCATACACCTCCTTTTTTCGAAGTCGGTTAAAAATACAAACCGTTTGTTGTGTGTGTGTTTGTACCGTCAGTGCGTGTAACGAAATGCTTTCATTACCTCAATGCCCAGAATAATAAAGGCCGCAGGGGCAATAGCTGCAACTTTGTAGCTATAACTTGCATTTTTTTTGCTCAGTGTCTAAACCACCTAAACCATCGGAGTAAATAAAATTACTTATGCACACTCATGTCGCTGTTTTTGTTCTATGCCCCTTCGGGAATACAGGGAGAAAGTGTAAAAACTAACCCCTGCTTTAATTTTTACTGCGAAGAAGTAATTTACGGTGCTCACATTTCTGCACGAGTACTTTCACCTCACTGATGATGATGAGACGGACGGACCATAACTTCAAGTTCTCGCTGACTTCCACATCGGCCAACCTAGAGACGAATCTTATCCGTCCTACGTAGCGTAGGCAATAGGTGGAATATCTTTATCATTTTTTATTAGGATCATCCGGGAACCGAACGCAGGACCTCATATCTTTCAGTAGTTAACATATTAGAGAAGTACGAGATACATACTATCTTATTTATGTTGCTTGTCTCTGAACTCGTTAGTACTTTGACACAAACCTACTGAATAGATATTATTACTAGGTATTTGTCGGTTCCAAACATCCAATCTTTTCGTAGGTACTCCATTTACCTGGGAAAAGTTTCAAATTGCAAAAATGTGTTTCAAAATAGACTTATCATCCAAAAATAGTTCCTTGATTTCTCACAAAAGTTCATGACGTCATTTCCCGATACATGTGTTACCATTATTTATTGAAATATGTATTGATTTTATATATTTTTCAAAAAAACAAGGTTTTTCGTTTCATATCAAGGTCGGCTTCATAAATAAAATGTTTATAAGATGCAAGCACCTTTTATTCCGTAATTTTAGCTCTTCTTAGATGAAAAAATATTTGAATAATGTTTTTTTTATATGGTATACTTACAATATTTCTGATTGTTTCGAACGTCTTTCGTAAATGGTCGATTTTCCTGTTTGCCGTTCTCCATACAACGGGATTGATTTAATTTTATAGAAAAGGACGCAGTGTTCAATTTCTACATAATTTGCAATATTATTTATCTTTATTTTTTGTTCGATTACATGTATTTTTATAAGTGAATGTTAAAGTTTAATTTAATATTACACAAAACGACTTATGTGGTACATTTGCATTTAGACGGAAGCCATCTTGCAATCTCTAATCAAAGGTCCTTGGCTCACAGTTTCGTTGTCTAGTTGAAAGTCAGTTTATTCCACTATAAAATAATCAAATGGCGTTAAAACGAATTAATAGGGTACGTATTTGTATAGTGTTTGCTTATTTCAATAACTAATGTGCTATAAAACGCCAGTGTTGGAAAATATCAGCCAAACTAACGAGTGAACGTTTCGTCATTGTGAATTCCTATTATCGAAATATTCTGGATAATTCGGTGTGTGTGTCTGTTTAGTATCAAAATCACGTTTTGGAAGCTTAATTCAATCACGAACATTTCGGATCGCTAAAAACAGCAGTGTATTTCACTTTTTCTATGTGACAAATTGTGCACACGGCGTACATAAAATGTCGGAATTATGTGCTAATTTTGAGGTTTTATTATTATTGAAGTTGTCAATACCCGATGGATGGCATCATTTCGAAGCGCAAAGCTAATCATAACGTACAAAACATCTGTCTATCTCCCCTTTCTTTTACGTCGCAAAAGTGCTCGCCCTAGTTTACCCTATTTCGCGTGTGATGATGTGACAAATCCCTTGTGTCAATGGTGGTATTGTGTTTCCAGTGAACATGTGATGTTTTGTTTACAGGAATTACAAGACCTGGGAAGAGATCCTCCAGCACAATGTTCTGCAGGTCCACACGGAGAAGATCGTAAGTAATACCTCCATACCTACGGCCATGAGTCATTGCGTCGATATAGTACCTACCTAGCTAAGGTTTTCAACCTGGGTCACTGCACTTAAGTGTGTCACTGCTATGATTCAGTTTTCAAAATGAAAATGAAACTTGTTTTGTTTTTATTTACATATTTATGTAAGAACATGGTCACCAATAAATTTTCCTTCTACTGAAATCCTATGGAGACTTGAAAATGTTTCGCAATCAATAAATCATCTAAACAAAAATAAAAACATATAAAAATCAATAAGTATTCTTATTCTGATTTGTTTTTTATTTACAGTTTTCCACTGGCAAGCCACAATCATGGGTCCAGTGAGTATATTTTGTATACACCCTTTTGTGTTTCATGTATTGTTACAGCTAAACAGATGTAAATGAACATGTTTTTGTTGTTTCCAGGTCGACAGTCCCTATCAAGGAGGAGTGTTCTTTTTGACCATACATTTTCCTACAGACTATCCATTCAAACCACCAAAAGTTGCATTCACAACACGTATTTACCACCCCAACATAAACAGTAATGGTTCCATTTGCCTCGACATTCTGCGTGCACAGTGGTCTCCAGCACTCACCATTTCCAAAGGTAACCATCAAACTTGTATAAAGTGTTAACATTTATATCATCAACTTCATACATTGTCACTAAACTTGATTTTCTGTATCATTCCAGTGTTGCTCTCAATTTGTTCTCTGCTATGTGATCCAAACCCAGATGACCCATTGGTGCCAGAAATTGCTAGGATCTACAAAACGGACAGAGAAAAGTACAATGAATTAGCTCGCGAGTGGACAAGGAAGTACGCCATGTGATGAGTCTGTGGTGACTACAGCTACACATACACACATCGCCACCGCCCGGGCTCCATCCCTCCCATCCCTTGTTCCCAATCCTTTTCAATCATTCTCAACTACCCAATAATTTTCTGGAAAATGTATGGTATTTTACAGTCACTTGCCTGTAACTTAATTTCAGTATGATCAAAAATATGGTAATTATCTCTAAATAACATGATGATTTGTGGAAAGCTTGAGTTTTTGTCCAATAAGTGGTAATTTATCAACTTTGTCTGATGTGTATTTCTGTCCTTAGATGTCACTTTCGTACACTTGATTAGTTGAAGTTAAGATTAGTTAATTAAATTCATTTGAAATAATGTATTCATAAACAATTTGTACTTTAACTAGATCTAAAATTGCATTGTGAAAGTTTACAATAGCCTGTGTCTAGGATCTGGAGCGTGTTCATTGCTTACCACTTGTCCACTTCTCATAGTAACTTGTCAATGAAATGTGAGTACCTAAACTCATGAAGTGTTATGAACATTTTGAGTAATCTACTAATAATAAGTGGTATCCAAGCGTGCTCGTTGACGGAGTCGAGCGAGCGATATTTAATTCTTTTTTTATTAGTAAAACTGTTTTTTTAAGTTTTAGTAAATGTAGCGTGCTACAATCCAGACTGAACTTCTATAAAAAACAATTGAAGTAATCAGTTTTCTTTCATCCACAATATCCTGATTGTAAAGAAGGAAAACGCTCCAATAGCTGCATCTTTATAAATTACAGTGTATCTCATAAGTTACGATAATCTAGTTTTTTTCAATATGGCGTTCTTTATAATTTTATCTAATATATATTGTGGTTGTAAGGATACCTGCGTTGTGATTTCCATGAATTTATCCACTTCCTAATCCACTATCCTCTATTGATGGCAGTCATTCCGAACTCAAGACGAGACTAGCAACTGGTACAATAGACGGCACGAGCGGCAAACATGGTGTGTTCTTTCAGCTGCAAGATCGAAGCTTCTAATCACTTTATTAACACAGGGAAAAATTGAATTCAAGGCTTTCAAATTGTACTCTCAAACTTGTATTTAGCTTCACTAAATTGTAAGAAACAATAAATTATTGTGTATGTAAATAAAATAATGGAGCTTTATTTAGGCTCGCCTATTCGCTGCCTTCAGCAGTCTCCAAATTAGGTTGCATTTATCTATTGAACTCAGTATCAGTTATCATATCCTACAAGCTCACTGGCGAACTGTAGGTTTCATTGGTAGACAACAAAAGGGCAAATTTAGTAGGTGGGTGGGATGGGTCATAAACTACATTTTTTTTATACCATCGTCAGTAAAGAGGTGTTCGTTTGTATCTGTCTGTCTTAACATGTAAGTAGAGGCACCAACTGATTCTGAAGCCATCATCGGATTACACTTGATTTTACTTTGTACCTACCTATATAGGGTGGAATTTTATCAGTGTGAATCCCGTCGTCGTAAAGATAATGACATACCTAATTAATACTGATCAATTAATTAATCATGGATTGTGACAAAAAGAGCTGTTGTACACAGGGTCTTGCTAAAGTGTAAGGTTTAATAAGCCAAAAGGGGTTAATTTGAAGGGGTTTTTTTTCGGTTGCTTTGAACTGTCCACGGGAAGTACAGGGATAAAACTTCACCCTGCATGATAAATTATTTTATAGAATGATCAAATATCCTGAATATAATGTAGATGGACTTGGACCGGGCGGTAAAGAAATGAATCATAATTTCCAATTATAATCAGTTTTCTACAAAACCTACTTACCTCTTGTCATATACCTACCTACATACAATGGGAAGCAGCTCAGTAAGGTATAGAAAACATGAGAATAGGCTTTGTTTATGCGCCGATGGCTAATCTGAGTTACACAACACACACTAGGTTACATCTCTACCATCTTCATAATACCTACTAGTACCAACACAATAAGTGTTTTTACCATGATAGGTACCTATGTCATAATACCTGAAGTGTAGATAGGTACCTATGTCATAATACATTGTATACATGCAGGCATACATTTCAACTAGGGTTTCGTTCCCGCTTTCCCGGGAATTCCCGTTCCCGGGAATTCCCGGGAAATATGTCCTTCCCGAAACCGGGAAAAAAATAGCATTCCCGGGAATTCCCGGGTTTGATTTTTAATTGATTTTATGCTATATTTTCGTCTTTATCTATCTGTTTCTCCTACCTTAAACCAAAAAAAATATCGTCAGGTTTGTCGTCGACGATCAGAAACTCGGTTTTGTTGTACTTAAATTATTGGAAAATCATACGTCTTATTGTTTTCGCGCAGCTGCATTGCCAAGATAAATGACTCATCTAAATCACTTTGTTTCACCTCTTCCTGATTCAATATTTTCATCTTTATTTATCTGTTGGTCCTCCCACCTACCTAAAACAAAACAATTGATCGGCTTTTACATATATGTGACCAAAGAAGCTAACACTAGTGTGACACCTGTCATATTTTTTTATGTCCCCGTTTTATGTCCGCGTTTATTTTTTATAAAATTACTAACGCATAGAAAAAACCAAAATAAGAAGTAGGTGGAGCGATAAATCGTTGAATGAATTAATTTTTCTAAAACATTACCTCAAGTGTAATTAATTTTCTATTTTTCAAACTGTTAATTATAATACCTTTGTTATTGTTTAATTTACAATTAAGAAAAACAAATGATTTGGCATGTAAAACAAATCATTATATGTAATTTTGATTGTTAATTTATCTGACTGTTGCTTTTTTCTACCTATACGAGTGATAAAAGTATATTTGATTTAATTGTAAGAGTTTTAATAGACTATTTTATTGACTTTTAATACCAGAAAATAGCAAAACCAAGCATTTAAAATAAATTCCCGTTTCCCGGGAATTCCCGGGAAATCTTCAAAATAATTCCCGTTTCCCGGGAACAGAAAAAGGTCGGGAAAAACGAAACCCTAATTTCAACCAAAATATTAATATTGCTGCATACTCGGTTTCATTTTCTTTTCTCCATGCAAGGAACGCTACAACCGCCGCCAGGGCCCCTGGATAGGTAGAGTTCGATTCACGCAGCAGTAAGGCCTCTACACACCAAAGCCGCTGACCCGCCGGCTCAACCCGCCGGCCTCATTTTGTACAATTATGCCTCATTTTGTACTATGTTAACCCGCCGGCACTAGGCCGCCGGGTCAGCGGCTTTGGTGTGTAGAGGCCTGTACCAAAGTCAAATGGCGTCCTGTAAAAGTAAGACTGCGCCACCATTGAAGAAGTGTGATGGTCGAAGAAGATCGTACGGTGCGTTAGTTCCCTCTTTTGCCGTAAGACTTCAGTGGTGGCGGGTGATCATGCTCCATTTTCATATTCTTTCTTTATTTGCACGCTTTTTACTACTGGTACATGCATCAGTCAAGACAATTTACACTGGGAAATGAAAATTAAAATAACCCCGTAGAACACATTCCATTTACTCATTATTTTTTCAGACTGTCCTAGGCCTAACTAGTTAGGACATTTATAAATATTTACAAATACAACTAAGGTATCATACACACAATATCAGACCACACAGACATACTTAACTAGTCGCCACGCTGCGTTGTATTCTAGTTATATATCTTTCAGGGTCAGGTTATAAAAATGGAAAACCGCACCGCAACGCAGCAATGGGGCCTTGTCCTTAGTATATTTATTTAAGTCAGTACGGTTATTTATTCATATGTACTTATATAAGTATTATCTCAACTAGTTAATCCAAAATTACAACTCGGTAGTTTCCATATTTTTGGCGTTTTTCATCTGCTCGAGTTGCTGGTAGAAATCGTAGGTCGCTTGGTTGGTTTGCGCGTCGCCCTCCGTCTCTATGGAGGGGAAGGCGGCCGTGGTTATGAAATAGGGCTTCTCGTTGGAAAGATCTTGATCTACGGCGTTTTCGTCGAGCGAATCGCGTTCCGAGCGGCTGATTTGGTCGTCGTTTTTGTACCAGTCGTTTTCGTAGGCGTGCAGCCAGATCGGGTTGGAGCCCTTAGTGCTGTGTTTGTTGGTGTTGGGCACGCGGCCGCCGGAGCTGCGCAGAGTCATGTCGGACTCGCCCGCTATCGGGGATGCTGGAATAGAAGGGTTCAATTAGTTTAGGCTAAATTATGCTAAATACTATATATAACGTAAGTATTTTTTCTTTTAGTAATGTACGGGGTTTTTTAATGAAATGGAAATGGGTGAAATGTAGTCCTGCGAATCCAAAAGCAGCAAGTAGGTATGCATATGAAATCTATGCAAGCAGGTGGCAAATAGGTATATAGGATGTCTCAACATAACATATTGAAGGTCGACAATCCATCGATCGCCATGTGTTATTTTCCTACTGTTCTGATTTAATTTATAAACGACCCTGAATTCCACTTCTCTATATCCCATTACGCATACCGCATACCTATGTATGGTGCTGCAAAAATGGATTGCATGATGAGATTGCTGAGCATTCATTCATGAATGTTATCCATTGTTTACTTTAGTTCCACGACTTTCACGAACTATAGAAATTCACGATAAAGCACCATGCACCATCCTCACACTGAAAGTGAAAGTGGGAAACATGCCCAAGAACCTAAATCATCAAAAGAAGAATCCCCATTATATTATGTTTGTGAAAACCAGAGCAAATATATACTAACATATAGCAGTAGCCGTGGCCGCCTTCAGCCGTCTCAAATAGTCGGCGCGTTGCGACAAGCACATCATGACGCTCAGCAGAAGGGCGACCCCGAGCAGCAGCGTGGTCCAGCCCAGCCAGAACACCGTCTGTGTGGACGCGAGGGACTCTGACGTCAGCAGCTGGTATTCTGCCGGTTGCGTGTCGAGCACGTTGAAGTCCTGGGAAAGAGATTTGTGTTATGGTTGGTGCTGATGGTACGGTGGTTAGTAATGGCGAAGGTTTGTTTTCTAGTCTGCGCTATTGAAATGAAATGTTCTTTATTCACCATCACAATATACAGGGTGTTGCAGATAGAGTACACTAAGCCAGAATCTAAAAATGACGGGGCCTTTGTGAAATGGTGGTAGATGACTATCGACAAATAATTGTAAAATTTTACGTCGATTAAACCATTTGACTTTGACTTTGTACGTTAATAATCAGTTGCGCACTAGTTTTGCATGCCATCTTCACACACATCTATAGTTGGTTTAGGATGAGGCAACAGTTTACTGTAGTATGATTTTTCACAGGGTCCAGCGCACACCTTATTTGGGTGTTTAACAATTTCTTTGCTACGACGACGACGTCATCGATACTTTGGCAGAGTCATTCATGTAGTACGTACTGAAGACTCGATTAGATTATTTTATTACCTAATTTTATTTTCCTTCAGGGAAAGAACCGTAATCTATTCATACAATAGAAAATCATTAGGCCAAGGATACTACGAGTAGGTAGCGTTGTTTGTGATAGGTACTTGTAAGGCTTATCAATGCCATTACATCTATTCTAGTAGATAAATCAATACGTCGCATGAATATTGTTACACAACTGAACTCGTGGAAGGTTTATAGCACGATGCCTCGTTTTTATGTAAAATATTCATGAAATGCTAGCATAGCACTGCCATTGATTTGCACCTTGGTAGTAAGAAATATAAATAGAATACTTAGGTGTTTTTAGATGTTTACTTTTTTCTTCTACATATACAGTGTGTTGCAAAAGTGGTATTTTAATGTAAAAAACCTTTTAGAAAATATAATTAACCCTGTAGGTATATTTTAAATCTGCCTGTATTCATCATTCATCATCGCCAGCCAACCATCGTCTACTGTTGGTCTCTACCAAAGGGATCCACAAGAGACGATCCTCGGACTTCCCAATCCAGCTACTATTTGGCAACCTCTAATTAATTATTCCAGCGGGATGACTACCACGCTTGCCCTATCCCCACTAAAGAATTATCTTGTGAGTTGTTTGGTTGATATGACCCCTACTTTTTACCTATAATGATTTCATTAAATTAGCATGTCAGTCAAATCTACATCCATTCCACCTACCTTAAACAGATCATCCAACTGCTCAATATTCTTATCAACCAGCTGCAACACCTGATCGACCTCCAGCACCGAATGGTCGACCCCATTCACCAAATGCATGTACAGATCCGTCTTAGTATTATCCACGGATCCGTCCTTGTTCTCGTGGACCCGTATATCGTCTACGTTGACGACGTTGTTGGTGACTTGGGCGAGGGTGTGGCGGAATGTGCGGACACGGTCGCGGATTTCTGTTGGGTGCGCGCGGAGGACGAAGCGTACTCGCTGGTCTTCACGGAGTAGGTAGATGAACACGTGTGCCTCGTCTGTGAGGCCGCCGGTGTCGTTTGCTAGTACCTGTGAGTTGGAGTTGGGATTAGAGTGTGTTGTTTAGATTAGGAAGCACGCGTTGCGCCATTTAAAATTAACAGTCAAAAGACGAACATTTCGATGTAAGTCGTTGTGTGAGCTTTCGTACAGCCTCCAAAAAGTGTTACATAGGTATATGTAGGAACAGTAAGTATAGTAGAACGTCACTTATAAAATTCTACCTTGTGTTTACTTGTAGTTTTTCGTCTACTCTGTTGGTAATAATGTCCTCCTAGCCGAATTTCGACCACGGCGGCCAATCTCAATTGAGATCAGCCATCTACGCAGGAGTAGATTATAGTGCCAAAGTGTGTGCGCAGTACACAGGAGCACTCTCTGTTCCATCACTCTCATAACCCAATGGGACGGATTGACCGACACGACTGGAGAGAGCTAGGCGCAGGACCGACTGCTTTACATGCCCATCCGACAGCATGGATCGTTTCACTGTTTCGGACATCAGGTGATCAGCCTTCTATGTCCTAACCAAACTTAGAACCACAATTTAGAAACACAAATTGATGGTCCCACTCGGGAATCGAACCCGGGACCTCTGGGTCATGAAGCGAAGCTTCTACCACTAGACCACAGAGGCAGTTTTTTATACTTTGTTCATTAACTTATTTCAAATATTTATTACCTAGTGTAGCTGCAGGTACCTGCATTCCTAAAAATATTAAGATTGATGACTCTAGATTCTGAAGTAATTAATTTAAGTACTTACCCTAAAATCGAAATAGCCTTTCATTCCCTTCTGCGGGTCGAAGTTCAAGCTGACGGCCCCTGTGTCCACATTGACGAGGAACGGGGACACTGCTAGGTTCTCCAGCCCTTCAGTGAGAGTCTTGGTCACCTCGCCCATTAGGTAGTAGGAGATCTTGGCGTTGTCACCGTCGTCTGGGTCTAGCGCCTGTTGGGTGTTAGTGCATGCAATTATGTATTTTTACAGCTATAGGTAAATAATGTAGTATGGGTGATAACGAAGTTTAAAGCTACCAGAAAAAAAAACACTGATGTACATTTGCCACTTCTATGACGCGCCACAACACTATTCTAGGTCTTTTTAATGCAACTAGTACCGGCTACTTGTATGAGATTGTCGTTAATATTATTTACTTCTTGTATGCGTGCGGAGTATTTCTAATTAGATAGGCATTTTGTATGTTTACCTTCACATGCATAAACTCGATCCCAAAATCCGCTTCCGTAGTAATTCCTCCAGTGAATATGTTACTAACAAACTTGGGCGGGTTATCATTCACATCGTTTATGTTAATCTGTACTTTGATAGCGCTGACTGCGTCTGTGGACTCGTCGTATGTGGGCACGTTGATGCAGTCTTCAGTGGCTAGGACCGTTAGGTTGTAGGACGATGTCGCTTCGCGGTCTAGAGGTTTCACTGCTGATAGTCTGAAAGATAATGATCTTTTTAGACGGTATTATTTAAAACTTAACTTTTTCTGTTTCTGTTGAAATTTTCCAAGATGTAAGTAATGTTTTTTTTACGAAAATAGTTAAATGTTTTTTTTTCAGTTGGTACTGAAAAACTGGGTAAGTAATTGAACAATGAACATTGTTAGAAAGCATTTTTTGTCCCCTTCTCTTTGCTTCCAATAAATCCATGAGTTACAAAATAGCGCTAATCAAATTCATATTCCATAAATCAGTTATTTTATATTCAGTTATCCAAAGATACGGGCTCGACTCAATCTGAATTAAATGAATTCATTGCGAAATTTAATCCTTAAATCCTTGAAATAAAGCTGCTTTTAGCCTGCCAGTTCCAGAACAGGTGTCTAATTTATTAAGACGAATGCTGATGCTTGCCAAATCACTCATTCGGGTCGGTTTACTAAAATAAACTGCTCCGGTGGTCTGACGCGGAGTGACAAGCAAAAAACAATTGAAAACTAGAACAAATTGGTTAGAGCACCGTGCCGGTGCATTCACCTCAGACAATACTACATTGTAATGCAATGTCTGCAACTAATGTCTTTTTTTGGATCGGTATAAAAATATATGCACATGATATATTATACATAGAATGATATACCTATATGCGTTGGATATTAATATAGGCCTACACCTATATACCTACTATAGGTGGATGGGTAATGGGTGGTAAATAGTTGCGTTGCCGCTACACTACGTAATGTGGGTGATACACCAATCATACTTTATATACTAAAGGAATATGGAGACTTATAGATAAGTATTTACACATAAACAAGCAAACATAAAAGAGAACAGTTTCAAATCAAAACACAAGACGTATACAAAGGCGGGCTTATTGCCAACAAGCAATTTCTTCCAGCCAACCTACGACTGGGTGAAAGATAAATGACAAATGAAATATATAGCTGGATTTCCACTGATCTACTGACTGACATGATTGTTCTCCCAGAAAGAGTATTTTTTTGATATGAAAATGTTTTAGGGAAAGGGTGCTCCAGTGTTCATAATCTCACCTGTGCGAATCCCTCAGCAGCTCAAACACGCCATCTTCATTCCCCTCCACAATATAATAGCAAACCGGCAGAATCGGCTCATCCCCTCTATCAATAGGGTCTCTCTCTATCACGGTGGGCAAATACACACTGTTCTCAGCCGGTTGACCGTTTTCCGTGAAGTTGAGTTGGAGATTTCTCTCCGGGAATCGCGGACGGTAGTTGTCGACGTTTTGTACGTAGATGGTGAGGTCCAAGTCTGAGCTTAGTGGGGTCGGTATGCCGAGGTCGTATGCTTCGATGCGTAGCTGGAACAAAGATAGGAGTTGAGATTATATTGTTTTTATTGAATTTTGTTGAATGGAGTCTCTATCATCTCCGAATAATGATTTTCTCCGTTGCTAAAGGCACTTAGTGAGGTTATTTAACCAAAAAAATATTTACGCTGCTACCATTATGGTACAGTTTTATTGTGATGTACATATATTAATACGATTACTTTTAATACTCTACTTAATTCAATCTGCTTGTCCCTATCTAGTGCAATTGGTTCAGCAGTCTTGGGCGCTCCACAAAACACCGACTTTACTAGCTTTACCTGGTATACAGACTATACAGTCTGCTTGTTGATTCAGCGATACAGAAGTCTACAGTGCATTACTAAACCCCGACTTTACAAGTCTATAAGACAGGCGATATCGCACCGCACCGTTGCTATGTCTCTACCTGGTATACAGTCTGCTTGTCCCGATCCAGCGGCACGGTGGTGCGCAGCGCGCCGCTGGTCGCCTGCACGGAGAAGGCGATACCGCACCGCACTTGCTGCCTATATCTCTACCTGGTATACAGTCTCCTAGTCCCTATCCAGTGCAAATGGTTCAGCAGACTAATGGGCTGATGGGCGTGCCAAATAAAAACGCCGACTTTACTAGATACACGTGTTTCATACTTAACCTAGATACACGCTTGTCTCATACAGTCTGCTTGTCGTGATCCACCGGTATATAGGTTTTGAGCGCACCACTAAGCGCCGACTTTAGTAAGGTACTAGTTTTAATAAGAAGCGCCGGCGATACCGCACCGCACCGTTGCCGCTTATGCCTCTACCTACATATTGTTTAATTGTGTAATTTTCTGTAGGTATTTTGTTTCTTTCTTTACCTGGTATACAGTCTGCTTGTCCCGATCCAGCGGCACGGTGGTCCTCAGCGCGCCGCTGGTCGCCTGCACGGAGAAGGCGCGCCAGCCGCCGCCCGCGTCTTGACGCAGGCGATACCGCACCGCACCGTTGCTGCCGATGTCGCCGTCTATCGCGTGCACTTCTAGGATTGTTGTGCCGATGGTTGCGTTCTGGGGGAGAGTTTTTGATGGTTATGAAGAGTTTAATATACTTTTGATAGGCCGATGATAGGATGTCACAAAACATCTGTTTACGGCAGCACATGCTGAGCATGGCACCTTTTGCCGAAAGTCGGTATTTATATTAATAATTATGTTTAGTAATAGTATTAGTACCTACTAGTGTTTCTTTCCGCATGTTTGCAAATGTTTCGGCAATAAATATTTTTTTCTTTCTTTCTTTCTAAATACGATAAGTAGATAGCGAATTTTAACAAATGCGAAAGTTTATGTTATTTATTTTAAGTGGCAAGTACGGTCGACCCCCCTCTCATAGTAACAATGTTTCTGAAGGGGGTCAGGTTTCTCTGCACCTTACTGTACCATACCATGGTATGATTTGGTTATTTATTTGTGTTTCTGCATACTAATGTGGCCATAATAACTAATAGGACTGACTGAATTCTGCTATAACACTAAATACCCATCTCAGGCACTTTAACGGTGACATTCTGCGGCGGATACAGAAGCACGGGCGCGTGGTCGTTTTAGTCCGTCACACAGACCCGCAGCTCTCCCCGCGCCACATTCGCCGGCGTGCCCAGGTCTCTAGCCTCCACTATGAGACTGTAGTAACCTAATTCTTTCGAGCCATGGCTACAAGATTGTGCCTACGTCAACCCTAGCATTTTTAATTCTACAGGCTTTCTATATTTATTTTATTTTTGCTATTTCATCCTACATAATATACACGTGCGGATTAAGAAACATAAATGGTACTTTCATTTATGTTACTAACTGCCGCCATTATCCGGACTGTTAGAAATACCTTAACGTACTAACCTCAGGCACTTTAACCGTGACATTCTGCGGCGGATACAGAAACACGGGCGCGTGGTCGTTGTAGTCCGTCACACAGACTCTCAGCTCTCCGCGAGCCACATTCGCCGGCGTGCCCAGGTCTCTAGCCTCCACTATGAGACTTTAGTAACCTAATGCTTTCGAGCCACGGCTTATTAGATTGTACCTAGTTACTGAATAGAGTGTCAACCCTAGCATTTCCAATTCAACAGGCTTTCCATGTTTATTTATTTTGGTTATCTCTTCCAAATAAATCTGTCACGCGGAATAAGAAACAATCTGTAAATGGTAGATGGACTCCTGCAAACCTGATTACTCTGATTTATTCCTAACTGCCGCCACAATGTTTCTCCATCCGGACTGTTTAAAATACTGTAACATACTGACCTCAGGCACTTTGACCGTGACATTCTGCGGCGAATAAAGAAACACGTGGTCGTTGTAGTCCGTCACACAGACTCTCAGCTCTCCGCGTGCCACATTCGCCGGCGTGCCCAGGTCTCTAGCCTCCACTATGAGGCTGAGTAACCTAATGCTTTCGAGCCACGGCTATTACATTGTACCTAGTTACTGAATAGAGCGACAACTCAAGAACGAATTCAACAGGCATTCTATGTTTATTTATTTTTATTATCTCATCCAAATATACCTTTCACTCGTGCGGATTAAGGAACAATCTGTAAATGTTGGACAGACTCATGCAATATCTAACCGATTACTCTCATTTATGTTCCTAACTGCCGCCATTTACACAATTTTACATCCATCACAATTTTAAATACTGTAACATACTGACCTCAGGCACCTTAACGGTGACATTCTGCGGCGGATAAAGAAACACGGGCGCGTGGTCGTTATAATCCGTCACACAGACTCTCAGCTCTCCGCGCGCCACATTCGCCGGCGTGCCCAGGTCTCTAGCCTCCACTATTAGGGTGTAGTTGCCAAATCTGTCCTTCAGTGGTTGCTTGGCGAAGAGACGGCCGGTGTTGGCGTCGCCGCCCACTTGCTCGAAGCGGAATAGGTCTGGAATTAAGGGGAGGTTTTAGATGTGAAGTTTGAACAGAATTTAAACATAGGTTTTCCGGCTATGATCGTTTTACATAAGGGTATGTGTTGATTTTTGTATGAGTCATAGCTTCCGTATAGGAATGGATAATTGAATCTACCTAGTTTATAAAAAATAATGCTAAGTTAGGTAGGTTTCTAAGATAGCATGTTTTCTTTTGAGAGAAAATAACGACGAAATAATCAGGGATAAAAGCGTTTTTTAGGGTTCCGTAGCCAAAATGGCAAAAACGGAACCCTTATAGTTTCGTCATGTCCGTCTGTCCGTCTGTCCGTCTGTCACAGCCGATTTACTCGGAAACTATAAGTACTACAGTGATGAAATTTGATGGGAATATGTGTTGTATGAACCGCTACAAAAATATGACACTAAATAGTAAAAAAAAGAATTGGGGGTGGGGCCCCCCATACATGTAACTGAGGGATGAAATTTTTTTTTTCGATGTACATACCCGTGTGGGGTATCAATGGAAAGGTCTTTTAAAATGATATAAAGTTTTCTAAAAAACATTTTTCTTAAAGTGAACGGTTTTTGAGATATCAGCTCTCAAAGTCGTAAAAAGTATGTCCCCCCCCCTCTATTTTTATAACTACGGGGTATAAAATTCTAAAAAAAATAGAGGTGATGCATGCTAATTAACTCTTTCAACGATTTTTGGTTTGATCAAAGTATCTCTTATAGTTTTTGAGATAGGTTGATTTAAAGTTTATTATATTTGCTGCTACGGAACCCTTTGTGCGCGAGCCCGACTCGCACTTGGCCGGTTTTTTTATCATTAGAATTTAGATAAGATAAATGGAAATATATTAATGTTTATAAACACTTTTGGGGCAAAATATGATAAGTTTATTATTAAATGATAATGAAAATATTATGTACATATCTTAGTACTTATCTTAGTAAATTGTCTCTTCCATCCAAAGGTTGTCTGGTAGAGATTGCTTTAAGCAATAAGGCCGCCTTTTTTGTACTATGTTATGTATATAAGTTGTGAATTGTAATGTTTTATTTATTTATTTATTTTTATATGTGTTTTTAATGGTGCAAAATAAAGAGTATTCTATTCTATTCTATTCTTATCTGACGAATAATATAAATATCTTCAATTTTCTGAATAATTTATATATGTTGGCCTCATATACATAGTACGAGGAAGATTGAGTTTTTATCTCCCAGCAGATGAAAAAAGGGAATAGATAAGATAAAGAGCCATTTCTCATTCTCTACCACTACATGGATGAAAGGGACAGATGAGAAAGAAAGAGTTCCCTCGCACCATATAGAACTGCACGCGTCTTCTGGGCGTGGCCATGTCATCTGCATCGGTGGCGCGGACGCTCGTGATTGGCCCATTATATTTACGTGTGAGAGAGAAAGTTACATACCGTGCCCTTTCCCTCCCACCAGATGGAACTGCACTCGTCCGTTGGGCGTGGCCGCATCATCAACTTCAGGTCTCACAGAACGACGTGATTGGCTCATGATGTTAGTGTGAGAAAGAGAGATACATACCGTGCCCTTTCCCTCCCACCAGATGGAACTGCACTCGTCCGTTGGGCGTGGCCGCATCATCAACTTCAGGTCTCACAGAACGACGTGATTGGCTCATGATGTTAGTGTGAGAAAGCGATACATACCGTGCCCTTTCCCTCCCACCAGATGGAACTGCACTCGTCCGTTGGGCGTGGCCGTGTCGTCTGCATCGGTGGCGCGGACGCTCGTGATTGGCTCCCGGTGTTTGTGGAACTCCGTCACAGTGGTGCAGTCTGGCGGCAGTTGCAGGATAGGAGCGTTGTCGTTCACGTCTTCTATGTGGACTCTGCAAGAGGAAAATAATAATTTGAACCAAATATACGATTTAACGACGCATTAAAATATGCGTATTCAAAGAGACAATCAGTTTTTATAACCGGCTTTTATTTCTATTTGTCTTCTATTATTTTATTATCCTTGATAAGGAAGCCAGAGGACAGGAAAGAGTATTGTATCGCTCCAGAAGACCTATTTTATCTTGCCTATGTCCAGAAGTGGAAAATAACGAGCTCATAACGACGAAGCAAAGTACTAGGAGCACATAATCTCAAAGGAACTTACACGATCTGTTTAAACGCGTTCCTGCTCTCGCCGCTCAGGTATCCGAACTGGTAGTTGTCCCACGCCTCTATGACAAGGTTGTATGTGGCCTGCGTCTCCCGGTCCAAGTAGTCGGATACTGTCACTGTGCCCGTGTCAGCGTTGATTAGGAATTTACCCTGCGGAAATGGAGTGAATGTTAATTAAGTTTAGGTCCATTTGTTTTGTAACATAAGTGACCGGTTCAGTAGTAATACGAATAGAGAGTGGCTAGCTTGTAATTTTGCTTTCATAATCTCAAAATATAACTATTAGGATCTTTAACTAAATATTTTAGAACATAAGGTGGCAGTTACGGCTAAAGCGGAACCGAAAGTACCTATAATAATAATTGTCATAGTTTTGAAGAAAAAACTGTGCGTCCCCCGGTAGGCACGACGTCTTCCGTGATACATGGTAACTCTTGGCTATGTGTGGCACTCATTAACCCACAAGACCAAAATCAACCGAATCCACCCACACAACCCACCTGGGTAGACACTCGGTCTAGTACATAGGTGATCTTGCTGTAGTCGGCGCTGTCGGCGTCGCTGGCTGCGATGGTCACCACCACTCAACCCACCTGAGTAGACACTCGGTCCCTCAACCCACCTGAGTAGACACTCGGTCCCTCAACCCACCTGAGTAGACACTCGGTCCCTCAACCCACCTGAGTAGACACTCGGTCCAGTAGATAGGTGATCTTGCTGTAGTCGGCGCTGTCGGCGTCGCTAGCCACGATGGTCGCCACCACTCGACCCACCTGAGTAGACACTCGGTCCTTCAACCCACCTGAGTAGTCACTCGGTCCAGTAGATAGGTGATCTTGCTGTAGTCAGCGCTGTCGGCGTCGCTAGCCGCGATGGTCGCCACCACTCGACCCACCTGAGTAGACACTCGGTCCCTCAACCCACCTGAGTAGACACTCGGTCCAGTAGATAGGTGATCTTGCTGTAGTCGGCGCTGTCGGCGTCGTTTGCCGCGATGGTCGCCACTAGGGCATGCAATACCGCAATACCGGTATTCGTAATACCGGTATCAGGGACAAAATTCACGCTTTTTTCAATACCGGTATTGAAAGTTAATACCGGTATTGAAATAATACCGGAATCGGACTTTTTTAGGCTATAATAAAGCCATTAAGATATAGTATTCCTATGTTCTGTGAAAGCGCACTTGTTTCCAACCGTTTCATGCAGTTTTCGGCCGTTTGATATACTGTTGTCCATGCGTGAACGGACACTGGATGTAAAAATAAAAATTGATTCTAAAATTTAAACTCTAATACTCATTTCTTGTAAAAATCTATTAAAAAAAACTAAATTTCATTGCTTTTTCTCCTTTTATTTTGACCTATACGACCTTTAATCACAATATATGCCATTTATTACAAGGAAATCTAATACCGGTATTAGTACCGGGATCCCGGTATTGAGTTGCAATACCGGAGCTCAATACCGGTATTGAAAATAGTTCCGGTATTGCATGCCCTAGTCGCCACCACTCGACCTACCTGAGTAGACACTCGGTCCCTCAACCCACCTGAGTAGACACTCGGTCCAGTAGATAGGTGATCTTGCTGTAGTCGGCGCTGTCGGCGTCGTTTGCCGCGATGGTCGCCACCACGGTCCCTGGGGCGGCATTCTCCGGGATAATGTATGAAGAGGGGGAGGGCGGGAAGTAAGGGTTGTTGTCGTTTTCGTCTAGGACCTGGGGGAGAATATAACATGTATTAAAAATACAAAATATTTATTCTAGGATTTTAGTCACATACAGTCCCCATTGAATTTAAGCTATCCGTAAGGCACAATAGAAACCATTTATCTAGTCCAAAATGACCGCTATCTCCGTGTTGCATTTATGAACGAATAATAAGAGAGCATCAGGATTTTTTCCATCCATTAATATTGGCCAATGGGGCGGCACTCAGATTTAACTCATGCACCCGCACCTCCAATGGGACTTATGCGACCTATAAAGTGTCTTACACAAGTGGTTATTACTGTAAAATGTATAACAAACCTGTATAAACAGGTCGACGGCGGCGCGGCGCGCAGGCTGGCCGCTGTCTACAGCTGTCACTGTCAAGTTCATGTAGGAACACGCCTCGTGGTCTATACGGTTAGCTACTACGATCTCGCCAGTCTTGCTGTCTAGATGCACTAGGCTTGTTAGGTTCTCTGGGCCTGGAATTTGGATAAAGTAATTGTTAGTATTACATAAAATAATGTACCTAAAACGTCACCAAGGATACAACATTCGTATTTCTATTGGACATAGTTTTCTTTATTTCTATCAAAAATAGTCAACATAATACTGATATATGTATTTAGATTGGTGAGATATACCCGTATTATGTTAAATTTTACAAGATATTGCAAAACGTTTATTGGAAGAGTCAACTCCATGTATCCATGTATGAATAATGATAGTGAATGCAAAGTCTCACCTTCCAGAAAATACGTCATAGTGCGATTCTTATCCGCGTCATCCGCCACAACCGTAGCAATATTGACGCCATTCTTAGAATTCTCCGTTATAGAGCTCTTGTAGAACGGTTTCCTGAACTTCGGGTTGTTATCGTTTTCGTCCTCGATCATTATGGTGAGTGTGGCGGAGGCTTTCTGAGGCGGGCCCGAGTCTAGAGCCGCCATGTCTTGTACTGTTAGAACTAGCTTCACCATCTCTATGCGCTCCCGGTCGATTATTCTGCAAGGTTTTAAGAGTTGATGTAAGTAGACGCAATACTTCTTTCTACTCGTTGGCCGCCACAGCAGTGTAGGCGAGATATTCGACCAATGGCAAAACGCTCAGATCACGTCAGGGTCACCAGTTTAGCTTGTTGTTGCCTAGCTTACGAAGTCAGTTAGTGCGATTTTGGCAAATAAATATCCAAAGCTATTTGAGATTTATAATGAGCCAGTACGGGTATTATGAAAAAAATATATCAACTTCAATCTACTTTGCTCCTATAATCTTACCTGGCAACCCTCAAACTGCCATCCACATTGTTCAGATCAAACAGCGACACATAATCATAGTCAGTAGGCGGCACCAACACTCCATCCTCGTCTCTCGCGATACTGTTGTCTCTGTCTATCGAGTAGCGTAGTACAGGCTGGTCGTCTAGGTCGTGCGCTTCGGCGCGGTAGATTATTGTTCCCACCTGGTGGTTAAAAAATAAAATTATTTTTAAAAGCTTCTTATGTTCATTATATTATTAAATCATTATTTATTAAAAGCTTCTTATATATACCGAACATACAGTGTGTTGCAAGTTTCGCGATTTCTCATAAATCAGTAAGTAAGGACCCTTCGCCACTGCGGCTTACTATACAAATTTTGCAACAACCTGTATTTCACGAGAGCTGATCAAAATGGCTGTTGTATTTACTGATAAACAAACAAATAATTGCCTGATTTATCATATCATAAGGAGACCTAAAATGTCTCTTGTGCAGTGGTGAACTGGTGCAAATTAGGTTGATTCACCAGTTAAATTATTTGTGCATTTGTGTAAGTAAAGTAACTATTTGTATTTATTTTTAAAAACTTAGTCAACCTACCTGAGTATTTTCCTTCACGCTAATCGTCCCGGGTTCGACGAACACCGGCGGTTTGTTGTTCACATCCACTATGGATATGTTCACTAGCACCGCCGCGCTCAGCTGTTGGTCGCCTATACCGCCGTCTAACGCCACCTGGTGAGCAAAATTATTACTTTAATAAACTATGGAATAAGTAGTGGAACAGTTAAAGAATGCCTTAGCCGTTTAACTAGCATTGGTCTGCGAACAAAGCTTTGAGCTATTGAGCTATTAATGGTATGTCACAATAATAGTTTAGATGACATTATGGTTTCATCACTTGGATGCACGAAGGCAATGTTCTCTAGTGGCGTATCACATGTTCGATTTGGGCACTGACTACTCAGGGACTAATGCTTCTCCGTCTGGCCAATCTTTTTACCACGGCGACAAACAAGAGTGTAGCTCTTGTTATTATCTCTGAGACGTTAGCACTTCGTAGTTATATGCGTTTTGCCAGCCCTATGATCTTTGTATCATTGCTGCTACTTCTGAACAACTGACCACAGTGAGCGTGTAGCGGCTGCTCTTGGGCCGGGTCTTGTCCGGGTCGAGCGTCGCCCCGCCGGCCACGGACACGGCCCCCGTCCCGGGGTCTATCACGAACTTGTCACTAGTCTAGACGGCACCATAGTCTAGGCGGTAGTGAAGCTGCTTCCGAAGCTTGGGGCCGCGGGTTCGTATCCCGCCCAGGGCAAACATTGGTGTGATGAGCACTTGTGTTTGCCTTGTGTCTGGATGTCGTTTATCAATTTAATATGTATTTATCTATTATATTTGTGTAGATATATTAGCTGTCCAACACCCATAACACAGGCTCTGCCTAGCTTGTGGTCGGATGGCTGTGTGTGAAATGTCCCCATATATTTATTATGGTCTGTTGAAAAACTCACCACAGTGAGCGTGTAGCGGCTGCTCTTGGGCCGGGTCTTGTCCGGGTCGAGCGTCGCCCCGCCGGCCACGGACACGGCCCCCGTCCCGGGGTCTATCACGAACTTGTCGCCGGCGCCTCGTTGTATGCGGTAGACTATGAGGTTGTTGGGGGATGAGCCGTCGTTGTCGCGGGCTTTCACCTGGAATTAAGGCAGGTATAGGTTATATTATCCGCATGAGGATTGTGAGTAAAGACGTAGATATGAAGTCACCAGTGGCTGTATAAGAAAGCCGATTACAAGGTGTTGCAAGAAGGGTATACTAAGCCGAAACCTACATGTGCAGTATTACCCTTTTTGCAACATTCTGTATACAAGAAAGCCAGATTGTTGTTATGTTCGGCATTTATATGACTTTCCTTGGGACAGGCCAATGTAATGAGTGTTAGGTAGGGTAGCCTGTAGTCACCGGCTACGGCTGGTGGCTAAAGTTGTCTGACGAAGATGATTATCTATAATTTACCTCAAGAACACTAGTCCCGCCAGGCATGTCCTCCGGTATGGCACGCTTATAGATCATCTGCTGGAACAGAGGCGCGTGGTCGTTGACGTCTTGCACGTAGATCGTCACCGGCACTGTGGATGATAGGGATGGTGTGCCGAAATCACGGGCTCTGACCTGGGAATATGATGTAGGTATGCCGTTAAAATACTCTAGGTATTTTGAAACAGCGAAAACAATGTATTTTAAACATGTAACATGTAAAAAAAGTTTTGGATTTGGGGATTACATTAGTTATAGTCGTGAGCATAACTTATGCTGAGAAATGAAGCCAATCACATTTCTGTGTTTAGCAGTCACTCTTATCTCCGTAGACAAAGATTCCATGCAGCGAAGGCTAGTTGACACTCACAGTGAGATGTATCGGTCGTATGTTGCTATTATCCCCCGGCAGCTGCTCGAAGTCGATCCCGCCGCGCGGAGACACGACCCCGAGCGCCGGGTCTATAGTGAAGTTGTCACTAGCGAGTACTCTATGTGCAATACATCGAAGTAGGAAAGAAGGCGGATGGAATCTCGCTTACTAAAACACTGAGGCACCACAATGGCGGCGACATGAGAGTGTGTGAGTGCGTAGGTGCGACGTGATTGGCGCGCGGCGGCGGCGAACTGACTTACTTTGAGTGTGAATGTGTATGTGTAATTGACTTACTTAGGGTGCCTCAGTTTTTGGTTAGCGAGATTCCTTCCGCCATATTTTCTACTTCCATGGTGCAATATATAAGACACTCACAGTGAGGTGTATCGGTCGTATGTTGCTATTATCCCCCGGCAGCTGCTCGAAGTCGATCCCGCCGCGCGGAGACACGACCCCGAGCGCCGGGTCTATCGTGAAGTTGTCGCTAGCGAGTACTCTATGTGCAATACATCGAAGTAGAAAAAAAGGCGGAAGGAATCTGGCTTACTAAAACACTGAGGCACCACAATGGCGGCGACATGAGAGTGTGGGTGCGCGCGGCGGCGAACTGACTTACTTTGAGTGTGAACGTGTGTATGTCGGGCTCGTGAAATTGATTTACTTAGGGTGCCTCAGTTTTTGGTTAGCGAGATTCCTTCCGCTATATTTTCTACTGCCATGGTGCAAAATAAGACACTCACAGTGAGATGTATCGGTCGTATGTTGCTATTATCCCCCGGCAGTTGCTCGAAGTCGATCCCGCCGCGCGGAGACACGACCCCGAGAGTCGGGTCTATAGTGAAGTTGTCTCGGAGCTCGCCGCCCACTAGCGAGTACTCTATGTGGCTGTTCTTTGTGCCTGGGGAGGGGAATAAAGTTGCATATAATATGTATGGGGTTTTTAGTAGACTAGTAGTAGAGTTTAGCTTTTATTTATGGGCAGATACCACTTAGATACAATTTAGTGAACACTTCTATGTTTGGGCTACACGAGGCTAGTTAAAAAACAGTAAGCCAAAGGCTACTTAGACATAATAGCAAGCTAGTGTTAATAAGCTAGCTATATATACGTATACTATTTTTTGGTTAGCTATCTTTTCAAGCTCCTGTAGTACGTAAGAGACGTGAAATAAAGAGAAACAAACGTCAACATTAGGCATTCATTTAAACTCTATTTAAACTATTACTAACACAAAATAATATTTGATTTCAACTTCAAATAAATCTTCGTAACTTATCATAACCACTCACCATTCAAATCCATATCCCTCGCCTCCAAAACCAGCGGATTCTCAAACTGCTTCTCATTTTCTAACAGTCTCGCTTCATATTTATTGGCTAAGAATATCGGAGCGTTGTCATTCACATCCTCTATATGTATGATCAGTTGCACCGTATTCCTATTGCCTCTGCCCAGATCGTCTCTTGCTTCTACTGTGAGGTAGTGGGTGGATGCTAGCTCTCTATCGAAGCTATCTCCGCCTTGCTTTACTGTTATCACGCCGGATACGGGGTTGAGGTTCAGGCTGTGAAGAAAGGAGTATAAGTGAGTTAAATATTGATGACCTAGGGATGTAGATGTTTACATTTGGATTTGATGAACAAGGGCTATGTGAGAGTATATCCGCGTCATACCGCGATGGAGAGTAGTGCCAACAACGCCATCTAGTATTCTGTAAACAACTCACCTGCCGCAGCGCCGCAGTGTAGATGCCATAATATCACTACGAATATGAGTGCTAACAGCGAAATCTAGTAGGAAGACATCTTAAGACCTAACAGTGACATCTAGTGTTCAGTATAACAAACAACTCACTTGCCGGCGACGGCCCCACTGAGACCCGTATAGCGGATGCCGCGAGTGCCATAACTGTCAGAGTCCTGAT
The DNA here is from genome assembly GCF_932276165.1 of Plutella xylostella. Lineage (NCBI taxonomy): Eukaryota > Metazoa > Arthropoda > Insecta > Lepidoptera > Plutellidae > Plutella > Plutella xylostella. The sequence goes on along the minus strand of NC_063992.1, from coordinate 4,988,144 downwards.
CCAGCGCCTGCACCCACGCCACGGTGGTGCCAGCCCCGGAGTCTTCAGGTATGGAGACGGAGTAGACCGGCTCGGTGAACTCGGGGAAGTTGTCGTTCTCGTCCTTTATGTGGACCATTATTGGGACAACGCTGTGAGTAGATAAAACAGTATGTATGTATGTATGTAGTAAGGCTATAAAATAAACAGCTCTTATTAAATTTATAAGATTAGTCAGGTAAAAGATTTTCGAAAGTGTATGACATATTTTGTGTTGGGTTTGTTGATTGCAGCTAAACGAGAGGAATACACAAGGCATCTCATTTGGTTTATTCATTGTACACAAGGTTCCAGACTCCAGTTCAAGTAACAGGTGTATGTGGCAAATTTCTTTGTATTAGGAACATGGACCTCTTATTCAATAACTCTAGGTATTAATAATTTGTATAGCTTCTGTATCTTACCTCATTTTAGGTTCATTTGCTACAATTTCCTTAGCAACCAGGCTGAAGTTCATGACAGTCACTCTTTCATAGTCCAGAGCTGCGGGGTCATTGACTCTGATTAGAAACGATGCTTCATTGATGCCCTTGAATGGAGTCACTTCAAACACACCATTATCACCTTCTAGGTACAGTTCAAATGTACCATTTTTACCCTAAAACCAAGTAATGGAGCGAATTTAAAATATATTGCATTTAGAATGTTCTAGGAAGGAGGTTTAGTCAATAGTAAAATTCTTCTTGTTTTAGGAATATCCACCTTTAGGCAAAAGCCATCAGGTGCATTAAATAATTAAAATCAAAAAAGCTATTCACCTGATCAAAATCAAACACTTCCGGTATAGCATCCTGCAGGAAGGCAATCGGAGTATTCTGCTGAGCATTCTCCAGCACCTCTCCTATGTACTTCTCGCTGCGGAACTGCGGGGCCTCGTCGTTGACGTCCATCACTATGATGGTCACCTCGGTGCTGGTGCTCGGCATGGGTGACACGCGGCGAGACTCCTCGGTGGCCTGGGGTGTTTAGAGTGTGATATAGCATCTATTGCGGTATATGTATTCTGGAAGCTTTTTATAATCATCACAACCTATCACATCCTTACTGTTGGGGTATGGGTCTCATTCTAATGAAGGAAGGGTTTTTTTGGCCAAGTCTACCACTCTGGCCTTATGACTCCTTTTTGTAATTGTTATCTGATATTTTATTTTAGTGCAACACCATCATAACCATGTTCTTCCCCATGGTGGCTTGAGACTGCTCTATTTCAACAGTACAATTAGGGCTGATTTTTCAATGGTCAGATAAGGGCTATCGCATCTGAATGTTTATATTTGACAGTGACAGCAACAAATTTATTCCTTGGATAACCTTTATCTGACCATTGAAAAATCAGCCCTTATTGTTTTAATTCAAATGTCAAAATTTAACTACAGTTTTAATCTTACCAATATTTCCAAAATATAAGCTCCATTGCTGTTCTGCGGGTCTTCTCTGTCCAGGGGGTTGATGGTGTAAACAATGCCAGAGCTGCTGTCGATGTCGAAGTGGTCTTCACCGCCAGAGATGATACTGTAGGATATACGGTTGTTGATTCCCCTGTCTCCATCAATAGCTCGCACTGGAAACAGATTGACAGTCTTTATTGGCTTGAATTTAAGAATATAAATGGTAAACTATAAGTAATGGCTTGGGATGCAGCAACACCACAGGTACAGATTTACAGGTACAGGTACTTACGCTGTAGGTAAAAACAAATTTAATAGCAATAACCCTCAACTAACCTTGCAACACTGGCGAGCCGACTGGTGCATCCTCGCTAATTCTGGTGACGGGACTCGCGACCACAAACTCCGGCGGCTGGTCCTCCACATCCTGGACCTTCACCAGAATAGCCGCTGTCCCGGTATTGACTCTTCCCTGATTGGCACGGTCGACCGCGAGAACGCGAAGTTGGTATAAAGATTTTCGCTCGTAATCCAAACGTTGAGTGAGACGCAAAACGCCTTTTCCGTTCACAGTTTGCACGGAAAACTTGTCTTCATCTCCGTCGAGTTCTTGTAAATGGTAAAGCACCTGCAAGAATATTATAAATAGTCTTTTTATCTTTTTTTGGAATTCGTATTCGTAATTTTTGAATCGTAAACAAAACAAACTCAAAAAAATAAATTTAATCTGTGGTGGACATGACACTGACAGACATAAAATACAATGTGGCGTTCGAACAACAATATCGCAGCACAATCTTGGGCCTTGGGCCATCAGAAGAAGGATGTTTTTGCTATAAAGTGAATATTCGGAAAGTAATAACATAACAATCGCAAAATCACGATAGTGTGTTCAAATCCACCGCCTTCTTTTTAAAATGTTTATTTTGCTACTCGACACTAGATGGCGTTAATTAGGAAAATTTATGAAGTGAGACCTATCGGACCATGAGATTGAACCTCGGTATTTAAAATTATTTAAGTGATTGTTTTTTTATAGCATTTTTTAAGTATTTTTTTCTAGCTTGGTACCGTTCTGGGTGGTTTTGTGTGAAATGTACCCCACATTTCAATTATACTTTATTAGGTATTTTAATTATAATCCGACATAAAATACCTATTTTATTTATAGTTTTACACATTTATAGGTTTAGTTCTTATTCATTAATTTGTTAGGATTGATAATAACAATATTATTCTATTATTGTAGATTAGATATACAAAGTTCACGCATGCCACCCAGATGGGCATAACACCTAGAAAAGGGGTAAATCAGGGGCTCACTCCACTTTTATTCTACGTTCTAAACTCACTTTTGCAAAGAAATATCCTGAAAATAAATAAATGAAATCAAGGAATAAAAAACTTACTTGTCCATAAGCTCCTTCATCTAAGTCTGTGGCTTCAACTGTGGCCAGAATGCCGGGGGAAGCGTCTTCTTTCACAGTGATTGCTGACGGGTAAGGTCTAAATATGGGTTCGTTGTCGTTCGTATCTTCTACTAAAATTAATAGACTTTGGGTGACAAAGTTGCCCTCCCCTAAAAGACCATCGGTGAGGGTTAATACAAAAGCGTACTCATCTCGACTCTGAAAAATAAGGTAGGGAGTTAGGTTTTTAAATTGTACTTAAAAAAATGCAACCTAATGCCACCTGAAGGGGAAGTCCCACATTCATAATATAGGTAACACTAGATGCTTAGATGCCCCAATTAGTACGTACTGCGCGTGTCAAATTTAGATAGAAAAAACTCAAAAAACTAATATTTACCTACCTACTACTCATTAAATACTCAGGTACCGACTTTAAACCTTTAAGCCTATTAACTCACCTCTCTATCTAATTCCTTAACTAAATAAATATTTGCTTCGTTGGACGAAATGGCTTCTAATCTTATAATATCGCTACCATGTTGGTCTCTTAATCCAAACTTCAACGGATCGCCGTCGGGGTCAATGCCCCGCAGTCGGTATATTAGGCTACCTGTAAAAAAAATCACCGTTTTCATAAAAAAAAGTATGTACTGTATAATATAATGCACCTCTCCAACTGCGAGACAAAGTTAATTAATTCGTGTTTTAGTAGCGTTGGTTTATCTAAATCAGAATGAGTCATATGCATTTGGAAAATGTTTGGAGGAGAGGAGAGACATGCTTTGGTGAACGCACTATAGCAGTAGGAACCGTATTCCTACCAACAAAGCGTTTCCAAAGCCATAGTTAAGTTAGATTAGCCGAAGCTTTGAGTGTAAACAATTCATGCTGTTGCTCGTAATAAATCGAAGCTCAAGCGTGAATGTTACGGAAAGAAACCGCTTTTCCGTCATTTTGGAAATGCCGAGTTAATAGGAATAGGGCGCCAGCCAGGTCATCCACTCGTCATAAAGCTTCCCCAGTTTACAGTCTGTTGTCTTGGCAACTCCACTTTTTGAAGAAACCCCCGTTCGGCAGCCGAGGCAAATTTCCGGTTGTCTGACTCAACTACTTAAACCTTACTTATGACTCATCCAAAATGTTTTCAACCAATCAATGTAGGTACTTAAAGCATGAATGCTCGCAAGTGCTGAAACTTACCAACTGGTGTATCAGGACCTTCTTTCAGTCTTACTACTATTTCTGACTGTCCATCTATGAGGAACCGAGGCGGTCGATTCGCAGTCACAGCTTGTGTAAAACATGCGGCTAAGAACCACCACAGGAATTTGCATTGTTTTAACCGGACCCTGGGCACCCCCCAGGTTTCTGAACGGACCCTGGCACTCATAATAATCGATATCGTTGATCATCTGTGACATGTCAGCCTCTGTTGTCTATGGGTGACGAGCATTTTCCCGCGGTTTTCCGTCGCACGGTTTCACCGTGGGAACTGCGCCAGTCTCCAAGCTGCCGATGCGTGCGCTACCGGTGAAAGTGTCGTCACCTCACGCTCTTGACTCCTTGAGCGACTTAATTGTTGCTACGTGATCGCCGGCTTGATTTCCGGGCATCTGCAAAAGAAACAATAGTTTAATTTGAAAATACTAACAATGCCCGATGGTTGAAAATGGTTAAGTAGTTACTTTTGTTTTGCCTCTGGCTTGCTTCCCCATACTCGCAAGTGTGAAACTAAACGCTACTGCTCTAGATTGATGACGGGAATTGAGAAATCCGTAACATAAGAGACAGTCTCAGGATATCAAGGAAACTACAAGGAATCTACAAGGTCCTAGTTCCTCTAACTGCCAGTTTTAATAACTGTCAAAATCGTATGATAATTACTGTCAGCTATCGATAGATAAAGTATTGAAACTGGCAGTAAATAGAGTTTAATGAAAATATTTCAGTGGCAATGGTTTGTTTGTAACATACAAATATAGCTTTAAAATGATTGTTTGGCCATGTATTGTCGTATAATTGGCCCACCAATAACATAAGCATCCATCAATAACAATGTCCTAACTAATTAATCCAAACATATTAAATCAAGTTTAGGAACATTGTAGATATTTGCGTACACCGAGTGTGAAACACTCGTACCCCCGATGTGCATCTACAGATTATCTTGAGGTTGAGCCAACTAGCGCATATCACAGGTTTTATTACCAAGTACCTGCGAACTATGGATGTAGTTTAAGTGCTAAGTTAAACTATACTTATCTGGACATTACAAATATTTTTTCAGTTAATGTAGGTAAGTACCTACTTAACTCCTTATAGGTGCTTAGATACAAATTAGTAGGTACCTACATAACAGTAATAAAAATATCGGTAGTCGTTTAATTTTATTGTTATTTTTTATGAAATTTGTCACAGAATGATAATAATTACAGCATAACTGACGCAATAGCTTTGCTTCATTTCCTAAGCAGGTAGGTAGGTACCTAGATTTTTATATTACGATCTTCCAACTATTGATATCTATTTTTGTAATATCGGTTCATTATCCTCTACATCTCTTCATATTCGTGCTTAAATTAAATTCCTAAACGAATAATTCAGCTTCATAACTACTAAGTATATGGCTAAATTATCTTGTCTTGTCAATCAAACACACAACCCTAAAAAATTATCGTTGTTAGTTTATAGAGTACTTACAAAATTGTAAAGCCACTTATGGAACTGATCATAATAACATTATGGATGGAATTAAACACTACTGCCTGTAAATCTTACAGAATTATTGAAAGCCCGTATATTTCTTAAACGCGTCTTTATTTGTTTTAAATAACTTAATTTACAGAGGAAGGTACCGACTACCTAAATAGTTTCTTCAGCTTTATAAATACTAGGAAAAAGTTCGTATTCGTTATGTTAAAAAGGCTTTATTATTAAATGTGGCGTATTCAGAACGCAGTTTCGGGTTGCGGTTTATCTATCTACTTTAGTACGTAATGTTACCTAATTTATTTCTTCACACAGTTCCATATCCGTCCGGAAATCAAAACGGAATTCGAACGAATGAAACGTTAAAATAAGTAAGACAAAAATGGATGATTCAACAAGGTTCACACGCGCCTCGGTTGCAAAACAATTGAAGAATTACATAAATATACTTATAATTAAATATGATGGCTTCGTAGGCATATGTTTTTATTGTCCGCTGAGCGCAGTGTCGTTGACGCGATATTTTTCAAAATTAGAATCCATTATCCACTATTCTACGTAGGGACTCGAACCATGGACCTAAATCTGACTTGGTTGCAATTATATTAGGTTTATTGGTAAATAATAAACTGGTATAATAACTGACGTATAAGAACTGACTGTATAATATAATAATGACTATACGTATAATAATTACTGTATAATAACTAACGTAGGTACATTTCTAAAACAATAATGAATTTTAAACTCGTTTGAAGAATTTACGACCCTGTCAGATGTATTACGATGTACATAACAAGGGTTAATGGATGATGAGAGCCGTGGCTATATTACATTGAATAAGAGGCAAATGAAAATAAGAATTCATTTTTACCTATCAATTAATCTTTTTCTATACTGTGTAGGATGGACCCAACCCAGAAAGACAGACTAAAACAGCACTGAAGGTATAATCACATACCATACGCTGAAACAAAAGACCCATCCACCGAAACGCAAGGCCATACCATATCCCAAATGTCATACTAAACTATAGGTACCTCAGTACTTTGACCTTACTGGCAAGTTCAAAAAATTACGTGAACCTTGATTTGCATACAGAGACAAAGAGTGACCCATTTAGTAAAAGTTCAAATGAGTATTTTTTTTTGTATAATGCGATTCTGATCATGATCCTGGCGATGAATATCAGAGTTAGTTTCGCATGACGCTTAAACCTAGCTAGCCTATTGGTTTTTTTTCTCACATACGGCCATCCGACCCCAAGCTAGGCAGAACCTGTGTTATGGGTATCGGACATCTGATATATCTACTCAAATACATAGATAGATACATACTAAATATAGATATCAACACCCAAGACCCGAGTACAAATATCTGTCTTTAAACAAATATCTGCCCCAGCCGGGAATCGAACCCATGACCTCGGCATAGCAGTCAGATTTATATAATATAAACAGGGTGTTGCAAAAACGGTATACTAAGCCGAAGCCTATAAGTGCAGTATGATATATCTAAGAACGAAAATAAAATTAGAATTTCAAAATTCGTGAAAAAAAATATTCATTTTCTATAGAAACTATGTTGGCCACGTGACTTTTTACTATGGAGAATGTCTTTTTTTTCGCGAATTTTGAAATTCTGATTTCATTTTGGGCTTAGATATACCATGCTGCACATGTAGGTTTCGACTTAGTATACCCTTTTTGCAACACCCTGTATAGGATACAGGATACCCTATTGAAGACTTTACATAATTTATACTCTATAGTTTTCAATATAGTCTAATAGCCAACATTTCTTGGCGTTCTGATTGATTGATTTGTCACTGAAAAATGTATATGTTCATGCAGATTCACTCAAAAGGTAAGTATATAAGACAATTTTTCAAGCAAAAAAAGCAAGATACAGGAAATGAAATCTACAGAAACAAGATGTCAAACACAAAATTGATGTGTTACAGTAATAGGTGGCAGACTTACGCATCAACCATAACCGAAGCCAGTGAGAAATAAAGAAAGCAGTCCATAGGTATTCACCTGGCAGATTTGGGAGAAAGTAGATATTACCGACAGACGGTCATTCGTCACACACTGCACTAGCATAATTGCAGTTAAGGTACTCTAAAATAAACGTAAATCAAAAAATGAAATTTTGAATTTGAATAACTAGATGCTTACCTAACGTGCTCTCAATTAATTAATGAAAGTGATCAATGAGATTTTACTATTACTGTATTGTGTAACGATCTTGTTAATTAAGAAAGCATCCATCTTCCAAATTTTATTTACGGTGATCATCACTTTTGCTTAATTGGTACCTAACTAGTTTTTTTTTTTAATATACCTGTATGCCTAATCATAGTGTTAAATCGTACATTCAACAATATTTTTGAAATATTGGTTCTAAAGGCTTAAAAATACATACGTACTCGTATGTAATTATAATATAAAACTTTTATTGAATCACATAATATCGAATCGGATGTTCACAATTTGTACTTCTATGATCGGACGGCAAAAGTCATGTAGACCTAGTATTAACGAATTAAGGCTAAGCCCATTACAGAAGGTAACTCTAACCATTAATTACATTTTACGGTTAATCTTATTAAATTAAATAAGTTAATTATAAAATTAGGTCAGCAAATACCTAGTTAGTTTGCGAAAACCTTTTAATAGCCATGAGTAATATTTTCTTCTTAATAATAACATATTCTTACTCACCTAGATTTAGACGCTACAGACAATCTAACTTATAGAGTTTAGGTATGTAAAATGTAGGTAGGTAATGTAGGTATAGTTTATTCGATTAGTAAAGCTTTGCAGTTCTACCTAATCGATACGTTACATCGAACACTATAAATTACGTAGACATGATAGATTCGTTTTATCACATTAAAGATTCGACACACAGATACTCCCACTTCTAAAAGTTACGTATAACTATTCACTTAATCCATGGAAACGCATTGTTAAAAATATCACGAAAAATTTATAAGGTTTATAGGTTAATAGCATAGAACAACGTTAACAGCAAATTATAGAGTTTGTAGATAATCGTGAACAATATTGATTTTCACGAAACCACGCACGATTTTTTGTAATTGCTAACTTGAAGTAAGCAGTTAGTAATTTTATTAAAGGATAGCCTATACAAAGTAAGTAGCGTGGATACAAATGTGAGTATGTATCAGATTGATGATATATTACATATCTTGCAAAAATAGATCCCAACATAGAATCCTGGTGAAAACAGAATATAATAGAATACTAACAAATGTCTGATTAGGTATGGGACTTATGAGGTACTTTTCTTAGTATAAAGGTACAATCTTACCTCATATTTTATACGTGGATATAAATTGTAAAAGCCTACTAGACAACCGTACCTAAGCTCAGAATGGAACCAGAACCCATCTCTAGACAAAGCAGGTGAACTAGTTTTTATAGGAAAGCTATCTGTGACTCGCCTTAGTGCGCTTATTGTAAGTAGAGTAAGGTTGCCTTTTACAGATGAAATTATACACTTTACGGAAGCGTCTCTAGGAAAAATGTATCTCTTTGAGACTTTGGAAGAAGAACGCGTTGGAAGGGATCAGTAGACACAGTAGTTTTTGAAAAAAAATATATGAAATATTGTCTGTAAGTTTGAATATCTGTCTGTTTAATCTTTAACCCATAAAGTAGGTAACAATAACAAGCATTATTTATATTTATTTATAAGTAGCTGGTCCCGCGAGCTTCGTTTCGCCTTAAAAAGTTTTCCCGTGGGAATTCCGGGATAAAAAGTAGCCTATGTTCTTTCTCAGTGGGATATGTATACCAAATTTCATTCAAATCCGTTCAGTAGTTTTGACGTGCAAGAGTAACAAACAGACAGACACTTACTTTCGCATTTATAACATTAGGTAGGATAACAAGTATTATTTATTAAAATTGGTTTAAGTATTGTGGTCAAACAATTGTTTAACCATACGATATTTGCTGCGTTCTTAGCTCGTCTTCGGACACTGTATCTAATCCATCCTCACTTTTTCCACCAACATATGGGTGGTTTTCATCAACATTGCAAGTTTGCAAAATCAACAACAACTTGTGGTAGGAATGAATAGAGTGCGCGCGTTGAACTCTTTTGTATGCCCAATAAAACAATTTGGTTCATCTTTTAATTTTTAACTTTGAGTGTTTATTAAATTATTAATTCACATCCATTTTATTATACAAACTTAATTACTCTAATACTCATACAATCCGATACAATGATGCAATTTAAATCCACAAATAGGTAGGTAGGTAGTAATGGAACATATGGAAATTAGTTGCAATCATCTTCCGAATTGGAGATTAAAAGAAATTTTGGTTGTAACTTGGAAATTTCAGAATTTTTTTTTTTCTTTATCATGATTTAATTAAGTAGGTACCGAGGGAACATTTACAAATAGTAGGTATCACAAAAATCAAACGTTCGTTAATTTTAGAACACACCTGGTTGCTCTGATATCGTGCCCAAAGTCATTTAAAATGTATGACGATTGGTAGTTAGTTGCATTAAAGTTTAGTATGTAATAATCATACAGAGTATAGTTTAATTTGATATATAGCTAGTATAATAACGGTGTTATTTATATGGGTACATAATTAAGTTATGTATGGTGAAAGCTTTAATGTTTATGGGGAAAACTAATTATTTACATAGGTATTGGTTACACAATGATAATCACACCGTTATTATATATTTTTATGCCTTCTGATGTTGTCTAAAGGGTTGGCAGTTTTGAAACGAGTATAATGAATAGGATTGCTGAGTGGATTTTCTTCGTGCTCACAATAACATAATTGCATCCTCAAGCCACAAGGGTTTAGTTGCTTGCCACGTAGCTGTATTGCCGTTATGTATGTAAGTATGTTATAACTTTATCACTTATACCATAAAAATATTCTGCACAACTCGTTTTTTGTCTTTAAAATCTTTAAATTAATATAACATATTTTTAAAAGCATAACTTATATTTTGAAAGGCTTCGTATGTACCAGGAGCGCAGGTTGGAACAGAGGTAAGTGATACCGACACCGGACACCGGCGGCGGCGGCGGGTTCCCGAGGGAGCCACGCTTCGTCGCGTCGACACGCTTGCTGCCCTCAAGGCTACACTCTTATTTCTACAGTAGCAAAGGTCAGAATGCCTTACATAGGGGTGACTCCGTGATGGTACGACACCTGCCTGAGTTCCGAACTAAATGTTGAAAGTTTGTACGATACCTTATGGGATATGATGTAGAAAGAGGGTTATGTGCAGTTCATTAAGTAGTAAAGAAATAGGACTGTTTTATATTACATACAGGTACCTAATAACTACGTATATGATAGTAGATGCCCACTGATGACAATGTCTTTTAATAATAAGCATAACACGAGAAGAAAATCTTCAAGAAAGTGTGTGAAAAACCGCATAAGATCGCTAAATGCTATGCAGCTAAGTGTCAATATCAATAAAGTATCATCACACTTGGCAGCGATAAGAAAAGAATTGCATGGGATTATTTCCATCTTCGCCATAGTGTACTGGCTCTCACGATTTCCCGCGGGTGAATAAAAAAGAAATGAAAATGTTTGCAACAATAGAGAATCGATACTGCTCGGTTAGTAACAATTGCAGGGACTAAATAGGATCATAGATTGATGAAATCGAATCACTGAAATCGTGGCCTATTGGAATTGATAGCAATAATAGAGAAAACATTAATGTGTATTTGATGCAAGATTCGATGGTAATCAGAGGTCTCGCTTTAGGTTCTTACGTACTTAATTGGTGGTTCGTAAGTACAATGAAGCTATGGGAATTTTAATTGTGACATTTGCTTATGAAATTACCTGTAAGTAAATTAATTATAATGTAGAACTGACTAGCGAAAGTGTGTTAATGTTTTGAAATATTGTTCTCATGATAGAGTCGGGTCGTTGCAGAGAGCAAATTGCCTGCCTAGGTGAGCAATTCCAACTAATAGTGCTACACGAAAGTGACAATTTGTAACACATTTGATTTAATTTAGCCATGTCCCAATTAAGTACCACCGTTTCTTAATTGGAGTAAAAGCGCTAGCACATTTATATTATGTGTAAAATGTGAAGGAACTAGAATAGATCTAGACTAGAATCTCTTCTCTTCTTCCTTGCCTTATCCTTATTTAGGGTCGGCTTTGTTCGTCATGTCACGCCATTTAACCCTATCCTCTGTCATATCCTCATTCACTCCACACTCTTTCATATTTTCTTTCACGCAATCAAACCACGTCTTTCTTGGTCTTCCTCTCTTACGCCTTCCGTTGGGGTCTCATTTCCAACACTTTCTTTGAAACATAATCATCTTCTCTTCTCATCTCATCTAGACTAGAATCTGGCCCTGTAGCACAGGGCGCTGCTAAGACGTGACAAGAGTTCTCCGTCGCGCTCGCTCTTGAGGCTGCGCGATGTGAGTGAGCGCGATGCAAAACTCTTGTCACGTCTTAAATGCGCCCCGTACTAGCCCTTCTGGAGGTTCTATAATAGCGATCACGTTAGTTAAAATCAAACTCAAAATCCAAACCATCTGCATGCTGGTCACCTTTAAACCTCATCAAATTTGGTTAAGTTTCTTTTCATTTGGATATCCGTTCAGCACAATTTACTTAGTTAGCCTTGAAGTATCGTCGAATCATTTAACAAATGCGAATTTGCATGAAAACTTTCTTCAATTCAAATCAACTTGTAATTTGTTTGCCCTATAAATGAGTGAAGCCTCTGTCACGATCTAGTTACCGCTGTAATTTACTTTATTTTTATATTTTCGGCAAATGCTTAGTTGTGATGTCCGGCACCCAGCTCTAGGTACACTAGGAAGACTTTTTTTTTCTAGAATAGTCTACTCCAAAAAATTTGTTTACGTTTTCTGCCATGCATCGGAGAAGTAATATGCCAAGAGAAAATTCCAATGCTTTGCTAAAAACACCTCTTTTTTTGCTTACATTATGAGTAGGTTTAAAACGTTAGAAAATTAAAATAAGAAAAGAAGTTCACGGGAAAACCATTTTTAAGGCCATGGATAGCCTGCGGGTCACAATTTAAGTATGTACTATAATAATACAGAGATTTCGAGGTTTCCGGCTAAGCTGTCTTTCCTGCATACAATACCTAAGTTTTCAATAACCTTTTGGAATATTTTCTTTTTTGTATCACCATGTATATGCGTATCATATTTTAATAACATGGTTCTTTCGTTCTATGGAGGAAAGCTGTGAGAAAAATGTTGATGGTATTAGATGATAAAGAGGTTTATGAAAGCTTTTCTATGTTTAATCTAAAAATGTAGGGATGTGAATTCCACTTGTACCTTTGAGCAAATTTTGAAGATATGTATAGGGTCCATACCTAAGTAGTTACACTAAAAACATAAAACACCAGTTTCCGAGACAATATTCAATTTTTCACTGATTAAAGTGTGAATATGATTATACCTAATAGAGGTATAGTGTTAAAAGTTGCGAGCGAAGAAGAAGGTTACCTACGTATGGGTTAACATTAGCTATGAGTTTTGTAGCATTCCCGAATAGTCAATCTAGGTATTTTATGTACGAATCCGAAAATACAACCAAAGTTTACAATAACCACGAGCAATGGTAAAATATTGTCATCTAACTAAGTCTAAACAACTGTTGTAGTCTAGTAAACTAAGTCAGGATCCATGGACTCCCATTCCTGTCCCAGGTCAGGCCATATCCTTATCAGGCTTCGTTGAATTTTATTATAATATAAAAATTATTAATCTGTATTGGTAACCATGAATTACCATTTTAGTAATTAATTATCCTAAGACCTATTTTAAAGTAGTTCGTATGAGTTGAGACTTAAACACATAAAGGTAAAAACATAAACAAACAATATTTACCGGCAAGAAAACCCAGTCCGTGAAAACTTTCCACAGCACACAAAACTGAATTCTAAAAATCTAATGAACCATCCATCAATTGAAAAGTACAGTCATTGACAACAGTGTCTAAAGGTTAACCGTCCACTGCACTTCCTATTTTCGTGTTTCATTCACTGGCGAGTACAGTCGAGCGGAGAAGCGCTCGCGCCCGGAGCTTGCACGCGACTGTCTGTTTAGTTGTTTACTAGCGTAGTGGAGTTACCCCGATAGTAGGGCCTGCGGTAAATGGAAAGCCTAGTGCTGCGGTTAGGGCTTCAAGAATGATGAAAGATTGAGGCATGAATTCAGATAACTACTGATAAAAGTAAGTACTTATAACCTGAAGCAGCCTGAAGTCTAAATAGGATATTATTGTTAAAAATGCATAATATATTTTCAATATTTAGTATTGAAAATATATTATCCATTTTCATTATTAAGCTGGGACGACGAGCTACGAGCCAGGTGCCCCATGTGGAGAAGACTTGCGCGTTCCAGAGAACATTGGAATATTATGTGTCAGCTGAGAAAAACGCTAATAATACTTATAGTGAATGTGTGTAGACCTAATTAACATTGTAAATAAATAAAAGTCATGAAGTGTATACAAAAAAAAAAATGCATGAAACTAATTTGTAAGTAGGTACTTTTAAAACATAGTAATTAAATTAACAAAGTAACTAGCAAAATCAATGGTTGTATATGATGGTATAGTATAATTATTGTTAATGATGAAAATATTATAATGTGTTAGAAATGTTATTTGAATGCATGCTTTTTATTTGTATTTTAATAATAATTAATGTAAACAAACTAAAATATACTAGGTAGTATAAAAAAATATTCAATTAATTTAACATAACTATGTAATGAATAAATTATATTATTAGTATTAAATATATAGGTACTTATTTGTAAATAAATAAATACTGAATGAATCAAAATTGTAACCATGTATAAAAAACTGATAATGTGATAATTATTAAATTTCTCCTAGAAAGGCTGGTAACCTTGGAGAACACTACCTCAACCCCTGCACTATTATGGTGCTGGGAGGCCTTTAACAAAAAAAAAATAAAAAAATTGTAGATAAATAAGATGATTATGTAATGAATTAAATCTACTTATTTACATAAAATTTGAAATAGTAATAATTTAAATATAAAATTAAAAAAATGTAAATAATTCTAAGTATTTATGTCAATGTAATGAAATTTAATAAACGGCTATTCTATTCTATTCTATTTAGTATTATTTAGTTCGATAAAGGTTGTTTAATTTTTGAAATGTGGTAGGTATAGGGATTTAATTAACTTCTAATTCGTTTCGGAAACTACCTTCCAACTTAAAATTGATCTGTTTACACTAATAAAAAACTTTTCACTTCCAATAACTTCACGAAAGAAAAGTTATTGTTTGTCTTCCTCAAAAGAGAACTTCAAAGATCTAAAACTGTTTTTATTAGTTCCAGCGCGAGCGTAACCTAAGAGTTAAGCTTGAATTAAAATATTTTCAGAAATACACGGGTGAGTAAATTATCTTGATAAAACTTATTGTGTTCGCTACAGATGACATAACAGTTACAATTTAAAGGTAACAGTTATACAGTCGCACAAAAATAAAGATTTTACTTAAAAAGAAAGAATAAAACAAGTGCATTTCCAAGCTTACAGTTCGTCATCAGAAATAACCCATTGTTACATTTCGATTTTCAATTTTCAACGGCTGCGGGCGTCCGAATCGACGTCTGTTCGATGATTCAAGCACTTTCCCTGAACCTTATTACAACTATCCCTTTCTATCCATGGGGAATGGAAAGAGATAGAACAGACCATAGAGTTTCTGTAGAATGAGTTCGCATTTTTAAATTTTGAATTTAGAACGGTGGTTGTTCAGCCAGGCCTGACCGGGCTGGACGGTGGCCGGCCAGTGACCGTGACGACGCAGCCATACGCCACGCCACACACTAAGTGTCCGTGGCTACAAATGCTACAATTGTTTCAACGGACAGCCTGGTAAGTGTAACGCTGAATTTGGACGAAGAAAGTGGATCGGATTTAATTAACATTTCAAATTGGATGGCTAATAACGGGTCATTTTTATCTTAATTCAAACTTAGGTACGGTACCTTAGGTTTTCGTGTGGGCTGGCTTGCTTTGCTAAAGGGTTTGAAGCTGTGGTATTCAAGTTATTATTAAGAAGATACTGTATTTTGTTTATGAAGTATGCACATTGGTAAAAAGCAACAGGAGATAATAAGGTATTGAAGTACCTATCTACCAAAAATACTCCAATATACCTACAATATCAAGTTCAGTATGTAGTCTACTCACCAGTCGAGCCTATTCGCCGTTTTATTCTATTCATCGGGAGTGACCATAGATAATACACTATTATCTATGGTCACTTGGAGTTCCTCAACCTATTATTACGCTAAACAGCTGTGCAGTATTACGTCAAGCGATGCGCATGCGCTATGGCTGCATTACAACGTATGCTACGATAGCGTGAATTGTAGAGATTTATAAAACCAGCCATCATTAGCCGAAGGTATTGATTTACCTGCCTCTAAAATATATAACTTAAGAAAGGTACTTAGTTACTACAAACAGGTAAATTTGTAGTAAATTTTGCATTTATTCTGTAAGTCATTCAGCCAAAGGTTGTCTGGAAGAAAGAAGCTTTTAGCGATAAGGCCGCCTATTAAGCAATATCCATTCCATTGTATCAATTGTTATTTGTGTTTTGGTAAATCAATAAAGTGGTACTCTATTATTTATTCTATTCTAAGTATAATTTGAAACTGACCGGAATTCTGCCTCTACTCCGATATAATATCAGATAGCCATTCGAATACCAAAATTATGATCACTGCAGATAGAGATAGAGATGATAAATGCTGAAATACAGGCCATATACTTACCTTGTTCAGCATCAGATGCTAAGCTAAGCTAACAAATTAATTAAGTGTAGAAGTAATTCAAACAAGCGTCACCAACTATTTATATCTGAAGCATCTTTCTATGGTGTTCGGCTAAGTTTTCGGCTAATGCTTCGGCTATGTTGAACATCTCTATAGAAGCATGTTAGGTACAGTCGAGCGTAGCGGCCACCACGGATCAATCGATGTCAACTGCCGTTGCTTAAGATACGCTAAATGGGTTCATTATACAGGAAGTTGCAAAAAGGGTATACTAAGCCGAAACCTACATGTGCAGCATGGTATATCTAAGCTTGAAAATGAATTTTCAAATTCTGATTTCAGTTTTGGGCTTAGATATACCATGCTGCACATGTAGGTTTCGGCTTAGTATACCTTTTTTGCAACACCCTGTATAAATTTTTAGAAATAACATAGTATTGATGATACTTTATTAATGTTTATTCGTTTTAGGCCTTAATTTCATGCTTAAGCAGATTTGCTCTTATGAGAAGTTGGCCATATTGAATAGCGTTCAAATTTCAAAACACATAAAAATGAAACACAGTATTTTTTTACTCGTAGTGTATCTTTTAATTCTATCTTTTAACACATTATTTTCATACTTCTGCCTAATATTTTATTCTATGACTGACAAATTAATGTTAACCACACGTCTCAAAACGTATTAGATAAATTAAAAAATAACAGAAGCTAAGGCGTCGATACAATTTGTTTTATCTTAAACTTAATGAATAATGATTGTTTGAAATAATATTATACGGCAAGACTAGCAAAAACGTGCTAAAACATGAATATGAGCACCACATATTACTATAGGTATTAATTTTTTTTTCGCCATATACAGGATGTTACAAAAGTAGAAGGTATAGTAAACCAAAAATGGGTGACTTAGTTCGAGAAATATGACCCCTTTAAGGCACCCTCTTACGGCTTACTATGCCATTTTGCAATACTCTGTATAGCATTTTGGTGTGATTTTGTGACTTTCAAGGTTGAGAGTAAAGTGCAGCGGGTTGATCCTGAAAGAAATTTCAATTCAATTCAACACGAGTTCACGGAGGACATCAATCAAGAAGATGTCAAAATATAACTGTTTCATATGTTTTTTTTAAATCTAACATTGGTATTGAATGACTACCATTGTGAACTCGACGATATATTTCAGCCTCCCATCTGACTGTTACAGAACAACGCAGAATCTTCAACTGTCATCTTGAATGCCACAGAATCACGCAACTGACATACCTACTTAGGTTTACGAAAGATGACCAAAAATAGTGGCATAAAACGTCAAATTGTAGCATGACAGCATGACTGTGATCGTAAGAAAATTGAAAATTACAGCAGTAAAGTGGTCAACTTACGTAAACCGAACTCAAGTAACAAAATAATATCCTACATTGCACGGTGTGAGATTATAAATAACATTTCTAAAAATGTGCTTCCCTACGTTGCACCTCTAATAATATGTTTTACAATACTGTACTAGATCTTCCATAGCTAGATATAATTATTTATTCTTATCTAAACTATAGGTAGCTACAATTAACTTTAATATAATTTATCTAACTCAAAATCCATCACAATTCTTTTAGAATATCAGTTATTTTATTCGTTCGGGTCATTTAGTTAAGGAATACATTATAATATATATTTATCTATAAGTACTAAGATACATATACCGAGTATTTAGATAAATCGCCTGGTACTTTAGATTATTAAAATAGACGTCTACGTATATTGATTTGTCGATAAAATCTTTCAAGTTTATAACAGTTTATTTTAAAATACATAATTTTGTTTGAAATATAGATGATATTTATATACAAGTTTAGTATTTAGATATATCTAAGTATATAAGTAGTAGTAATAGATTATAACTTTCATGTATGTAACTTTAAAATTTTATTACAGAAAATATGCTCTAATGTACTTTATCGTAAGTATTTAACGTTGACTAGATAATTGAATAATATAATTATAACAATATATAATTAAGTATATAAAAAGGTAAGTTGAAGAAAGATTGGTACGTTAGGGCAAGAAGAAGGATTGAATTTAACTAATTAGGTTTAGGTATAGTAGGATTCAGGTTATTAAAACGGTTACATTATGTCTTTTATACATTATTTACAGTCATAAAATTTGTGGAATGATATTTTAAAATTAGGTAAGTACGTACTCAAAAATATGTATTTTTTATTTGGTGTCTGTGCTTTAGGTGTGCTTATTCTAGCTAAAGATCTTAAAATGTGTATGTGTATTACTTATGTGTGTGTTTCGATGATACTTATACGGTTGATTATGAAATGTCAGTTTGGTTGATTATTCGTTGCGTTGGTTGGTCAGGCCTTTAGGACATGCTATTACATTAATCGACTACCTACCTGTTACATACTGTATCATTATTATCTACCTAAATATTCGAATTATTGTTAATCGTTTCCTAATGAATGCTTGAGATTCCTAAAGAGATCAATTCCAAAAAATAATTATACACTGACAAGCAATGTAAAAGGTACTTACATACATAGATTTATATCTACAGTTGTACCTAACTAGTCATTATTCTGTGATCCTACTAAGCCTATGCTTGATTGATGATGAGGAGAAAAATATGAAAGTAATGAGGCGTTTGTTAAAAAAAAAAAAAGTTCCTTTTTGGAGAAATAGATGGCGTTGTCTGGGGTTGTACCAACTTTCAAACCCTCAGAACACACTCAGATCACAATATGTTATTCTGTGAGGCTAACGAAATGTGAAAGTGACGTAGGTAGGTAGTAGTAGTATTATTTTCTCTATGATGTCGATGTCACTGTTGCTTCAGCGTTCAGTGCGATTGTGCGTACAGCCGTTCTTTTCAAGTTTTCTCAGTTTCCTTGTGTTTCTCCTGTATTAATTGAGTTGTAGTTGAGCTATCTGCTCCTCCTCCCTTGATACTGTAGAGTTAGTGCACTTGAGATAGTGACTCTTTTGAGATAGTTTGAGTTTGAGTTCTTCAGTTTATAACAGTTTATTTTAAAATACATAATTTTGTTTGAAATATAGATGATATTTATATACAAGTTTAGTATTTAGATATATCTAAGTATATAAGTAGTAGTAATAGATTATAACTTTCATGTATGTAACTTTAAAATTTTATTACAGAAAATATGCTCTAATGTACTTTATCGTAAGTATTTAACGTTGACTAGATAATTGAATAATATAATTATAACAATATATAATTAAGTATATAAAAAGGTAAGTTGAAGAAAGATTGGTACGTTAGGGCAAGAAGAAGGATTGAATTTAACTAATTAGGTTTAGGTATAGTAGGATTCAGGTTATTAAAACGGTTACATTATGTCTTTTATACATTATTTACAGTCATAAAATTTGTGGAATGATATTTTAAAATTAGGTAAGTACGTACTCAAAAATATGTATTTTTTATTTGGTGTCTGTGCTTTAGGTGTGCTTATTCTAGCTAAAGATCTTAAAATGTGTATGTGTATTACTTATGTGTGTGTTTCGATGATACTTATACGGTTGATTATGAAATGTCAGTTTGGTTGATTATTCGTTGCGTTGGTTGGTCAGGCCTTTAGGACATGCTATTACATTAATCGACTACCTACCTGTTACATACTGTATCATTATTATCTACCTAAATATTCGAATTATTGTTAATCGTTTCCTAATGAATGCTTGAGATTCCTAAAGAGATCAATTCCAAAAAATAATTATACACTGACAAGCAATGTAAAAGGTACTTACATACATAGATTTATATCTACAGTTGTACCTAACTAGTCATTATTCTGTGATCCTACTAAGCCTATGCTTGATTGATGATGAGGAGAAAAATATGAAAGTAATGAGGCGTTTGTTAAAAAAAAAAAAAGTTCCTTTTTGGAGAAATAGATGGCGTTGTCTGGGGTTGTACCAACTTTCAAACCCTCAGAACACACTCAGATCACAATATGTTATTCTGTGAGGCTAACGAAATGTGAAAGTGACGTAGGTAGGTAGTAGTAGTATTATTTTCTCTATGATGTCGATGTCACTGTTGCTTCAGCGTTCAGTGCGATTGTGCGTACAGCCGTTCTTTTCAAGTTTTCTCAGTTTCCTTGTGTTTCTCCTGTATTAATTGAGTTGTAGTTGAGCTATCTGCTCCTCCTCCCTTGATACTGTAGAGTTAGTGCACTTGAGATAGTGACTCTTTTGAGATAGTTTGAGTTTGAGTTCTTATTCTGAGTTTAGTACTCTTTGCTCTCTATGTAATTTTTGACAGTTGATACACTGCGTTTTCACGCCATCTATCCTCTTACCCAAAAGCTCAACTGACAGCTGTCAAGGAAAACGGCTCATTTAACGTCAGTATTTTGGACGATATATTTTGAGTGTGTGTATGTGTTTACATGTATTTTATATTGCTTGTCACTGTATTACTCCGACATGTTAGAAGAGTTTTGTAAAAATATCAGTAGGTATGTAGGTACGAAGTATTGCAGAAATAAATCTTTTAAAATAATTTTATTAGTCGCTGATTACAATTAGGAACTTTCCACAATCATTAAATTTTATGGTCTCTTTATAGAATTACATAACGAGAGATAAGTAGTATTTTTTCATTATGTATACTTAAGAAAACTCATAATGCTATTAACTTTTACATTAAGTATAAATATTATTATGTTCTCATGCAAACGATTTTTAAATATATCATGCACTCAGTATAGATATATGCTCAACATGCAAATAGCCTCAAGTAGAGATATTATATGCAGATACCACGATTTACACATTCCCCTTTTACTCCCAGTTTTAAATATGTTTTTGATACTATACATTTGCTGGCAAAAAATAAACTATCCTGTATTGTTGATGATGGAATAAACTTTAGTAAGTATTTTGTGCTTATCGCCATCTTTGACCGAAGCCACGATAATTTGCTGCACAGGTACATGAAATTAAATATTTAAAAAATACTTCTTGTTACAGTAGCTTTAGAGCTTATTCACAAGGCATATGGTTCATTTTACTGTGAGTTAGGCGGTCGTAGCACGGTGATGCAGATAGAACCTCGCAGAATGCGGAGCAGGTCGATGACCTCGGGCGTCTTCATGGATGTGACGTTCTCATCATTAACCTGAAACAAGACACCAAGTGAAACTTTCCACGATCGAGTGTGCCTTTCAGGTTCTGACCAATTACATTATTGGGAAAAAAAATGGAGACTGAACTGGGGAATCAGGCACATTCGCCTAAGGCGCCATCTGTAATTATCTTTTAGTTTTTCTCCGCATTAAGGGGATCCCTAAAGCTAAAATGCTAAAGTCGGCTTGATATACTTGATTAGATTGGAAAAACGGTGGCTTCTATCACATTGATAAAAATATATTTTGTAGCAGAGGGTATACTGAACATGTTAGTTGCTTATAAATTGGTGCGGGATTATAATAAGTATGTTAAAAAAAATTGCAAACACACCATGTCTTTTGCCATTTTTTGACTTATTATGAAAAAACCCTCGAAATCAGAGGGCCCATTTTCATGGAATCTTATATGTATGTGTAGGTAATTAAATTCTTAACAAAGTTACCTTAAAGAGTTGGATTTAATGGACCAGAAGTCAACTTTTTTTGCAAAAAACTAATAAATTCCGGTTTAAAAATGATGACACCGTGACAGATTTCAGATTTCTTCAGTCGTCGCCCTGGTGGCGGCCTGTTAGGAGCGATACCCACGCCATTTTATTTTTTATCAAATATTTCACAAAAACTGATTAAATCAACAAATTATGACTACAAGTATTATAATACATATGCATTTGCTATGGAAAGTTAATTTTCTAATCATTTTAGATGCAGAAAAGCCGAAAATTCTTAGAAAACATTTCGCCTTTTCGATTTGTTTACATTTTTTACTATAGAGTTACAGATGCATAGATAAAGGTAAACATTGCACATAATGACACTTATTAGATTCTCCGAATAAGAACTATACGGTCAATGCAGTATGCCAAAGCGCGAGCCTGTTTATATTCTGAGGGGTAATTTATTTTATTTTAACGGTTGTGTATGGTAGGTAAGCTACACAATATACAGGGTGTTGAAAAGTAAGTTCATAATTTGTTTTATTTGAAACCAAAAACCGTAGTTAATTAAAAATATATATATTTTAAGATGTGGTAGTCTGTACACTACAGGTTGTTAAAAATAAGTAAGTATTTTTAAAAATTGAAGATCTAAAATTTACATAATTTTTTAAATCTATTTAACAAGCTTTGCAAAAAAGCGGTTAAGTGCGACTGTATCTCGCCATGAAAAAAATGAAATGTTTACTGTAGCTATGAATTTTATGCGTTACAAGTGGAATAAAATACCGCATAATATTATGTACAACTATGTAAGAGCCTAGTTTTTAAAAAAAAACTCATAAGAAAATATTAAATACACAGGTTTTTTAACCCCTGAAGGAAATAGAGGGGTGTTATAAGTTTAAAGTAAGGGCTGAATTTTTTTTTTAAATTAGGGTGATAGGTAATGTATATTTTTAATGATTTTTTCAAATAGATAAATGTTATACCATTTTTAAATTGCCATAAAATTACCTATAGTTATAGTTATAGAAAAGGGCAGGGCTACCAGTGCCCATTCGCCACTGCAACCTAAAAGATCTATAAATTATGACTCCCCATGCCGAGTCTCACTCTACAGGCCCAGGTCTTTTATAAACCTGATATTACCTATACAGGATGTTGCAAAAAGGGTATACTGTGCCGAAAGGGTTTGACTCAGGGGTTATTCTGAACAACTTTTGTTCTCCAAGTTTTGGAAATTCTCGAAAAATAAATTCGGTCTCTATAGTAAAAAGTCACGTGATCGAATAAGTTTCTATGTAAAAGGTTTTGTTACGTGAATTTTCAAAATTGTAGAAGAAAAGTGGATCAGAATGGCACCTAAATCCACTTTTGGCTAAGCTTTATACCCTTTTTTCAATACCTTGTATAAAATATCGTCAGCGTCACCTTAGATCGTAATCATCGTAACTCCTCGTGACCAAATTTTAGAGGAGACAAAAATACTGTTTTATTTGTAGTTCTAGTTGGCATACTACCCACCTAAAGTTTTTTTTAACTAGCCTAAAAATGATTTGTTTAGACAGTCTATCTTCCTGTTCAACCGCAGCCTGAGTGCCAGTGACTCAATGACTGAAAGGAGGCCATTAGTGCTCCTAAATAAATAAAGCAGGCCTGTAGATTATCTTTCAGTGTACCGACACATCTGATTGCTGTAAGAGCCTGATAAGCTCTTCGAACGAGTCATACCTCTGTGGTGGTACGGTTTCGACCTTTCGGACAGTCAGTTTGGCATCCAAAATGCGGATTCGAATAGTGGGTACAATACTTTGCGTTCGTTCACTGTCGGAGCAGGATAAGAACCACGGGCGAGTTGTTGCGCTGGCTGTTTGCTTAAAAATAGTAACCGCGTTCAACTCTATCCCCTAGAGGGCGAACCTTCCATCTATACCATCACTTGTCTTCTTATCTGCAGAAAATTGACAGAGGTCATACGTGTCTAACAAGTACATTAAGGATGCGAAAAGAGAGGGTTTGTTTTCACTGAAGAAGTTCAGTTGCGGAGTTCCACAGCGGTAGGTCTTGGACCCCTCTGCTGTGGAACTTGGCATACAACGCGGTCCTGCAAATCAAGCTCGCAAACGGCGTTAGCACAGTGCATTTTTCTAATGTCACACAGGTCGTGAGGTAGGCTGAGAGCCTCCTTCGGGGATGACATCCCAATGATTCATTACGAAAAAATTGCTGCAGCTGTGCTCGCCATGCAGTGCATGGGCTACTTCCGAATCTGGGGGGCTGTTGCAAAGGAGTCCGTTGCCTCTATACGGTACGGGTTCCGTGCGATCTATGATCCTTCCGGGAGCACCTGTCTTGTCAAGTCGAAGAGAATGGCTCGTATTCGACGCAACCTGCAGTACTGGTGGGATTGGTTGGAGGACAGGACAGCAGGAAGCAGCAGCAGCCGTCATGCTGTGATTCGACGCATAGATGCAAAAAAAAGTTGAAAGTAACTTCATGTTAATAAAATATTAGATCTTAATTTAACAACATAACATTGCAAAAGAAAAATTAACATTGTTGAGTATGTTATTGTAATTTACTAAAGTAGTAATAAAAACAAAGGCTTATTGCATAGTTTTCGTTCACGTTCGCCTACATCGCACGTTGTATATGAGAATAAAGGGTATAATTACTAAGTTTTCTTGTTTAAAAATCACGGTTTGGGGTTTAGAGGAAAACAAATGGTAAAATGCGGAATACAGTTTTTTTTTTTCGAATAAAGAGGAAAACATGTGAATTCAAAATACGTTTCTATTGACACCAAAGAGTACTTTTCGCCGAGAAAAGTGGAGTTACAATGTTTGCGATCTAAAGTGATGATAGAACTAGAACTTATTTTTTCAGTTCACCTGCTGTTGAGTGAAATCGTAATTAGGTAAATGACTCCTTGACATGAAAATAACTTTTTTTTATAATC
This sequence comes from Plutella xylostella, assembly GCF_932276165.1. NCBI lineage: Eukaryota > Metazoa > Arthropoda > Insecta > Lepidoptera > Plutellidae > Plutella > Plutella xylostella. The sequence goes on along the minus strand of NC_063992.1, from coordinate 4,963,162 downwards.
GTTATAACAAAACCGTTTTTTTTAATACAGCAATATTTGTAGGTGTACTTACAGTGAGCAAAAGAGCGCAGCAAGGTGTAAATTTTTTGGTTTTTAAGAAACAAAAATATTATTTCTATCATATCCCAAATACACATAAGTACTTAAAAAAAAATACACACTCTCGCCTTGTACTAATGTACCCCCTTGCGGGGGTACTTACATGTTATTATTTTTCTGGTGACCTCCCCATATCCCTTTGCCAGCTACGTAACCTTTTGTGACACCCTGTATATGCAGAGTTCTGCAAACTACTGTTCTGCTTTTGAAACACCAAAAAAAACAGGTCGTCTAACTAAAAGGTCACGTGACCAAAAAAAATTATATGAAGAAGCGTTTTTTTCATGAATATAAAAAAATACGTAGGATAAAAGTTTTTCAGAGTTACGCCTGAGTAACGCCCTTTCGGCTAACTATACTTTTTTTATTACACGGGGGCAGAGTTTAATACAACACCCTGAACTATTAAACTCTGATAATATTTTCGCGATTTTTTTACATTCTGATTTCATTTCCTGGCTTAGAAATAACATCAATAACATGCTGCACACGTAGGTTTCGGCATAGTATTAAACCCTTTTTGCAACAACCTGTATAAATATCGGCACGGGTACGACTTTATATATAATTAATTATTAAATATTAAAAATACTTTCAAATAAAAATAAATATTTTCGTATCACAAAACAATATTACTTACTTAGTATATTTTTAACAAAGTGGCATGTCTTCACTTTTATGTTTTCGAGTACTATGTTAAAATTTCATGTCATTGTCCGTAGAACGCCCCGCATACCTCAACCCCCCCTCACTAGATTTGACAGATTCTGATTTTCTTCCAGCTTTAGTGACAGCCTTAACCGAGATAGGGAACCGTAGTAGTTCACATACACACAGATTGGGAGATTTTATACAAAAGACTTAAGAGTATAAGCGGCCTCTGTACCTGGCCTCCGTGGACTACGAAAAAGCTCTCACCGAAATAGCTCACCGAGTTAGTTAGCTGAAGTGGCAGTGGGCTGGTCATATCTGTTGAGGAACCGTTAACCGATGGGGTAACGTATTCTGGAGTGGCAACTAGGCAAATTTAGTGTAGGACGCCCTCCGGCTAGATGGGGTGACGACTTGCGAAAGGTAAGGATTGGATATGGAAACCTATAGATTTCATCCAGTGGCATGCTTTGGGAGAGGCCTACGTCCAGCAGTGGACTGCTATAGGCTCATGATGAGCTTGTAAACGGCACTGTAACTGTAACTTTTATATGTCAGTAGTGGTGTGGGCAAATGTAGCATCGTCACCAGGAGATATATCTCTGCGCCGACTGTACTATAGGAGTATAATGTGAGTAGTGGTGTAGGTAGGTACCTGTAGTATGACGTCACCGGGGCGCAGACGGCCGTCGCGCGCGGCCACGCTGTCGTCGTAGACTGCGGAGATGTAGCTCTGTGCTGACTGCGGGTGGCTCTGCACGCTGAAGCCGAGCCGACTGTTCCAGCCGCGGTTCAGCTCTACTGTCACCACCTAGAAGTTGAAAATTGCATTTGATGAGAGATAAATTAATGCTGAACTTGATAAAGCTGCATGTTACCTAACAACTATAGACACTGACCAATGAATAGGACACAAAAGAAGAACCCATAACTTTTGGGGCGGGTTTTGGGTAGACGAGTTTTCGCCGTGATGATAAAGACGCAAACGTGGTGTGAGTGCCCTTTATTCCGACGGTGACATTGGATGTCCAGATTATTGTGGCGCTTCTTGAGAAAGAATTATGTCCAGCAGACCCAGTATAGATACTACAGTTTGCTGATGAATGTAATCTGACTCATACCGTGGGTTCAGTGTTGGTGTTGAACTCTGGAGGCGGGTCAGGCTTGATGTTTTCTTTCTGAACGGCATCAGCGTCATTGGCAGGAGGCTTTACTATGGACTTGCGCTCATTATCCGGAGACAACGTCACTCCTTTCCACTTCTTCAAGCCTTTACCTGAAAATTTCGATATAATAATAAAATTAATTGATTTAAAAAATACAGAATCCTCATTCAAAGTGATTGAATTAATTCATGGAATGATTGCATAAAATTAAACAAACCATCATCCTTATGTCCATCAGTATTGCTGCCTCCATCGCCTGAAGTTGTATGTAGAACAGCTGATTGGTAAGCGGGGTTGCTGTGCTTGAACCTCGCTTCATCGCTTATCAGCTCCACTGGCATAGACACTGGCTCGTTAGAGTCCAAGTGGAATGTGGGCTCCGGATACCTCTGTTGAGATATGTCTTCCTGGTACAAATTCGGAGCATCCAATGTTTCATTATCCAAATTGTTTAACTCATATCCGTGAGGAGGCACTGAAATATTAAAATCGTTTTAGTTTCACAGCCAAACATATGCGATAAACATTGAACATAAAACACAAACAAATTACGATACAAAAAGTTTAAAAGGGTGTTGGGTGTAGTGTATAGGTATGTAAATGGGGTAGCACTTTGATTACTTTTTGGATGCCTAGTGTTGAACTATTTAGCGGCACTAACTAGACAGCATAAGGTGTTCGCTGCGTAATGGTAAGAATGTTTGGAACACATAGTTGCTTCTATGGTTAGACGGCGAGTCAGCTTGCCGTCTGGATAGGTGCAGTGAGAAAGAGAGGGGTGAAGAATGGCGCAGGACAGCAGAGTGAGCCGACAGCGTCTCACCTGTCAGGCTTAGTTTTTGTTTTCTACTAGAGCTGGACACGGGACTGGAAGTCACCGAGAAGGCCCTCGGTCGGCGCCCGTCTTCAACATCCGAGCGGCCGCGGCCTTGCGATACTACCGACTTGCCACTTGAGCAATCTGAAGAACACCTACATTGCTTAGTGCGATGCGTGTATCAAACATGCTTCACAAACTCTTAGCCAAACGCGTTTATGTGGAAGCGAATTAGTATTGCTTAAATTGTTTGATAACTTTAATCTACGGAGCCTTTGGTTCATTAGAATAATGGGTTTATACAAGTTAGCCGCTCATCCAAATACAGGAATAATTTCATTACGCCGGCATGCACTCCGACTGATTTGCATAAATAATGAGGCTTCATATGGACATAGGACATTTGTGTTATGTGTGGGCTGTGAGATTAGTATAATTAGCATTTACATTAGAGAGCGAACGCAGAGTTTAGTGTACACTTTATTATATTAGTGGATTTAGTGGTAATCCTGGATTAAATTGCAGTATATTTGCAAAGTTCTTTAGAAAAACCATACTGGCAGGTGTCGAATCTACCAGGAGTTCACAAATCGGAGAAAGTATTCCAAATAAAGAAGCACGTTACCAATAGGCTGTTCGTAGTGGTTTTCCTTGGTGAGCTTGCGGAACTTGCGTGGTGAGAGGCAGGGGGACCGGGAGCCGTCTACCGCATCCGGAGTCAGCCTCCGGGCTGCCAGGTCACATAGCATGGACACTGCTTCTGGTCTGGAATATACGAAAGTAAAGGGTTGAGTGGTAGACTTTACAGAGGGATTTCTACCTCAGCTTTATGAATATAATTGAGAAGTTAAGCGTTGTGTTGGGTAAATTACCATTGGTACGTTCTGAAGGATTGCTCAATAGTATGGTATTATGGTAAGGATTTCAGTGGCCTTACGGCGATACGGTAACCCTTAAAAAATAGCAGGGCTGCAGCAATCTACAGCAAGTGCTATATCCTGAAGAAACAAAGGAAATAAGCCGCTCTTACCGTAGTGGAGGCTTCGGTTTAGTGAGACTGCTAGGGGCATCAGAATCTGTAGGTCCTTCTTCCCTAGGCGACAGTGGCGAGAGTGGCGTGGCGGCGTGGTCCCGGTACAGTCGCAGCCGCACCTCGGCGCCGCACGCCCGCAGGAACGACACGGCGTCAGCGTGCGACATGTTCGACATCGGAGTGTCGTTCACCTGCGGAATTGGGGATGGAATTTTTAGGGCTTTTGCTGCATTAAGCGACTGTACATGCAGTTCGGTCTAAACGAATTGATAGTTCCTGATGTTGACTGTACTTTGTCAAACTAACCAACGACCAATCGTTGAGATTCTTAGTAAATAGGCGGTTTGTTAGTTTCACAAGGTATAAAAGTATTATTCGCTGCCAACCTCAGAATTAGTAAATTGATTGCACCAAACTATACGTCGCGGTGATTTTTACATTAAGTAGTTACTATTAGCTACCGCTCAAAGCAAAGCAGTGCTTGTCCTTAGGTCATATCTGATGAAGGTTGGAGTTGAAGAGTTTATCAGTAGGTAGAAGCACATTATTTGAAACCAATACTGTAGAGTTATACTTACACAGAAAGAGTTCTGAAAAATATTCTTTCGCACTACACCTATTTTTTTCATTCCAAAAATCACCCTATATTACAATGTTCACTGGCATATTGAAATGAATATCATGTGTTATTCTAATCACAATTAGATGTGGACTGGCTGAAATTGGATAGTAATTACAATTGTTATTATTATGGGACATAGGAATGTTTATAGTCATTGTTCACTGTTTATTGATTCCCATTGTTCTGGAGCATTTGATACGAATGGCGTATTAATAATTGCCATTAGCCACACCTATGCAATGTTCATTGTTCCATAGGCTCAGTTATTACTTACTCATATTTCATTTGCCAGTCAGAAATTTGAATTTCGATAATTCGGTCAGTTTTCTTGGGTGTCGGTGTCAAACGTAGAGCTGGTATTGAGTTAGTTACTCGAGGATAAAGTCAGTGCAATTAGCAGAAGTCGATGACTACCCCTAACCTTATTTGCACCATGCCTATTACAGTGATAAGATGCAGCAACACCGGTACCGGTTTATTTAAAACATTCACAAAAAAGTACGCTCACGTGCATCGAAAAAGTTCCATCTGCCATTGACGTGCCACATCTCACTGGAACTCTTTCATTGCTCGTGACTGTACTTATATTGTTACTAGATACTTACAGCAACAATCCGATCCCCCGGTTGTATCCTGCCATCGCTGAGCGCCGGCTCCCGCACCAGCGCGCGCACGTAGTGGCCCAGCGCGCTGTGGTCCTCCTTCCGCAGAGTGAACCCGAGCGAGCCGTTCACCTTCGTCATCACTATGTCGAACTCCTGCGAATTTATGTGCGCCTGGTACTTTAGTCGCTGGCTGATATGATCGGCGTGTTATAAAATACGGGTTTTATGAGTTGTTTATGCTGCTGATTGGTGTGATACGAGTAGGTTAAGTATCTAAACGTTTAGAAGCGAAGTAGAAGATATTACTACCTAAAAGTACAAAATTAGATTTTAATGTTACTTCTTGTTGTAGCAGGGGTTAAACAAAAACTAGAGCAAGAAGAAAGCAAACACAAGACCACTATTATGTGAGTCTTGTGGGAAATAAATTTGCAGTTAAAATAAAATAGATAAAATTTCATACCACAGATCCGTCGTTCTGTTGTGTGGCGTGAACAAAGAAAATGATCCGTTAGAACAGCGCTCATTAAAAACTTCTATCAACATCGTGTTCCCCGTTTTGAAGAGGAAACGTTGTTATAATACATGCTGCTCAATATGAAGCCTTAATGAAGATGTTTGTTGTACGATATGCATATGATATGGTTATAAATTAATGAACGAGGTGCTTTAATGTTCTAACATGATGTGAAGTAGTCAAACTTTTAATGACAAGGTGATAATAAGTTGGGCTACGACTTTTGTTTTGCAAACCGTGATTCTAGAATCTGGTCGGTATGGACATATCTTCTTCTTTGGGTACCATCTCCTATCGGAGGTCGGCAATCATCTGGCTTATTCTTTCCTTCGAGACTGCTGCTCGGAACAAGGATGTGGTGTCGGTGTTGTACCAGTCTTTCAGATTTTGGACCCAAGATGTTCTTTTTCGACCGGACATATACTTCATAACAACTCCTATATTGATTTTAATACCAACGGTATGCTACTCTCAGGGTATAAGAAGTAGCTACACGAAGCTCAATAATATAGTAGGTACACTCACAAGTCGTTTCTAAACAGGATCCATAAAATATTGCCTCAATTTACTTTTAAAAAAGTACTAGTAAATCATAGAAGTCTTACCCCGTACTGCACAACGTAGACGGGCAGCGGACGGTCCAGGTCTGGCAGGTGGAGGTCCCGGCGGTCGTCGGGGCTGCCGTCCCGCCGCCCGCGACCCTCCGATGAGGAGGTCGTAGCACTGCTGGTGGTTGCTGATAGCCTGGTACAATAGCAGAGACGAATGGTTGTTAGATGGATGTTCGGTTTGAATATCGGGATGCATATATTTATGTCTGCTGATAAAATGAATCCATTTGGATTGTTGATGTCAACTTCGGCGCATTTTCAAAGCCGATTTAAATTGAAATTTCTAAGGTTGTGAGTTGTGATTTGAGTAGGTAGACTCTGTTTAAATAAAAAAAAACTAAAGTTCCCACATCCAAACTGTATATACGGATGTAACATGGTTGCAAGAAAAAATGAGTGCGAAATTGGATCTACTAATAATTTGCACTTCAGAGAACATGCTGCTAATGATCGTCGGCGTAGAAAGGACGAATAATGAGGCAGCGTTGCCTAGTTTACCTAGGAAGGCACCCCGAGGCATAAAAGACGACACTTTGTAAGATGAAGCTCTTTAAAAAGGTGGAGCTAAAAATGTTCGCAACGACGCTAGTAATTTCTTTACCTTCCTTAGTGGCAAGATACTATTTTCTTTATTACCGCCATGGACGTTTACAAGCATAAATAGCACCGTGTCGGCCATTAAACAAAGAATGTCACCGTATCTTTTTTATACGAGGCCGCAGTTTAAAATATTTGCTGTTCATTAAAGTTTATAGGGCTGGCCGGATAGTTTAGACGCCCCGCAATCTACACGAAGCAATCCTTTCTTTAATTGAAGGAGTTTCTCATTGAAATTCATGGAAGAAGTTAGTTCGACGTGGATCTGGAACTTGTAAATTATAATGGACATTGAGCTGGCCGATCCTAATCGATAATCCGACTTCGGCAGGCAAGAGGCAGGCCTGAGCCTCATGCTAAGCAGTTCTAAATCTTCGACAATCTTCGGGCATCGCCGCGTGCCTTCGTGACGGCTTAGCTCGCTAAATCCTTAATCTGTGCATTGACGAACGGTGTCTACAAGTTTCGAATCTGCTTTCGCTCCTCAGAGTCGCTCTGAATTATTGTTGGCAGATTTTACAGTTCAATGCTGCTCACTGGGTTGCAAATTAGATAAGATGTGCATAGTTTGCACCTGTAAACAACAGATCTTCCACGTGAATAAGTAAAGGAAGCATCTTATCTGAGAAATAAATAAGATTAGGTTACGCGCGGTCTAACCGGATATTATTTTTAATTAAAAACCGTTTTTATCATATCCTCCAGATCAAATAATCTAAGCATGAGTAATTTAGGTGTACAAAGAAACTTGGGTGAGGCGTCGGTGAGCAGAGTCAACATTGACACAGTGGCCCCGGCCGGGCATCGAACCCGCGCTCGTTTGTTTGTGGGACGACAACTGCTGCGCTAACAATAACGAGGGTCATTTACCAATTTAATTTACACTTGTGGTCGGCCGAGCGTCGTGCAGCGTGTTTTAGGAGACACCAATTTGCATAAGTAATTGAAATCCCAGAATTTTCTTCTCTCTGTCATAGTAGTTACTTAGGTAAGGTTTGTAACATTGATTAAAAATATTTTAGACTACCTACTTTTGTATTTTTTAATTGCAAAGGCAAAATCTTCTAGACTTCTAGCATCCTTCGTAGTGCTACAAGAAATTAGGTACTAGCATTAGCGACTCATAGTAAAATTGTCGTATTGCTATTATAGCGCTGCAGATAAATTAATACAAGTTTTATAATTGCACTTTATAATTCCGTGGAAGTAATGGAGGTGCCATCTTTAAAAGGGTTCTGTTAACCTCCTGTAACCCTTACCTGGCATGCATAGGATGGCAGTTGAGCGGGTCAGGCGGCGGGCAGGGCGTGTGCGGCGGGTGCGGGGTGCGCGCGGGGGGCGTCGGGGGCTCGGGGGGCGTCACGCTCTCCAGCACGTCCAGCGGGGGCCGGCACACCCGAAGCTCGACCCTGGGGGCCGCCGTGCGGAGGACTTCCAGCGCTTCCTGCACAAACAAAGGAAAAACGATTATACTAAAATCTTCATCCATAGAACAACACAATTGTTAAGGTGGCCGGTAGACACTTCAATAGACTCGCACAGGACCGGAAGAGATGGTGTGATAGGGAGGAGGCTTATACTCAGCAGTGGGCAGATACGGGCTGAAAATGATGATGATGATGATAGAACAACACAGACTTGGGTGTACCCCATCAGTCAAATATGACAGAAATTGGGCCCATGATACCTAAGTAAATAGCCTATAAACTTTGCGGATTATCATAAGTCCATAACCCTTTGCGCGGGGTATGCTTATCGCTTACATAATCAGCAGAACTTCTTTGCGTTACGCCTGAACTTAGATTCGCTTAGCTCTGGCGTCCATTTTTTAACCTATTTTATTTTTTTCCTTACAGATACCGAATCAATAGCTAATAGAAATTCAACTAGCAAGCTGAGCTAGATTATTCTGGCGCACGCGGCACTGTTTCAGGGGAACAATGCATGTTGGACGGACAATTTTTCAAACGCCACGAGCAGAGCACCAAATGGATGCTCGGAACGATGTATTATCACTTCTACATTTTCTATTTAGCATTGCGTTGCGGGAATGTTTGAAATTACATTATTCTACATAATTGTACAATCCAAAACTTTGGTTTTGATATTTTATGTTCATTTTCGGAACCTCTCGGATAATTGAGTTAATGATTTGTTTCCGAAATTTAGAATGGAAATATGCGCGGGAAATTGACATCAATATCAATGCCAGTTTATGTTTTACAGTAGGTATTTCCTAACTAAGTATACTGTCAAAAGAGCATACGCAATGTGAGAACTTTATGTATGTAGTGTTATTTTATTTCTGTGGAGGAAGGAATTTTAAAAGCTCATTCATACATGGGCTACACAATAAAATAAATACTTAGCTCCAGCAGATACCATCACATCATAGTTACTTAAATGAGCTTTAGCTTTAGTTTAGTGAAGAATTTCCTAATGTTCCTACCTAGCAGTGGTAGGAAACCTTTTAATAAATCAACTTTTCTTTCACGTCAGCAATTTTTATGAAAGGTGAGGTTTAACGTCAATTTGCACGCCACCCGCTGAGCCGGCGGCATCAACCCAGGGTTATTTAATTTTGAAAGATTTATAGAAAAACATACCTTTATTTTTTTGCAGACCGCTAAAGTAGGTATTATCTACGTCATCAGATCCGTTGAAATTAAGCCGGCAATTATGGGCTTTAATGAAGTTCGGGTGTTGTTCACAGTTGGAAATCAGTTTCAATTTAGCACAAGGCAATTTCGCTGTGTAACTTCAGCCGAGATGTACATTTCACAGTTTATTACGTTCGGCCGGTGCCGCGACGCTCTCCCAAGTTTCATGAAACTTTTATGACCTCGCCTTTGAAGGAAAACGCTTTATTTTTTCACCGAAGAAACATTCTTAATATTCCAACGTAGCTCAGATTAGTGGAAATGTTATCATTAGACAACAAAGGCTCGGTGTATAATCCGGTAGTCTGCAGAAGGGCAAGCAAAGCGCGGAAATATGAAAAATTCATGCTACAAATGGAAAAATGCTTTTCCATTCGCGTTTTCGTTGTTGATTTTATTCTTGCGTGAGCTTTTTTGCTGCGAAATTCCGGCTGTTCCCATTCGACGGAATAATAGCATAAATGTTCAACACCATTTGGATTATTAACAAAAGTAATTCTCCGTAAAGCAGCGTAAGTAGATTGAGGTTACGGCTTTACATTTGCCGTATTATCGATTTGGGTTTTCCCTCACGAGACATTACTCATTCGGCCTGGTACTGATTCTGCCGGCGATTGCGATTCTAAAACCGTAGTAGAGAGACACCGAGTTTCAATTGGTCCCTAATTGTTAATACGGATCAACGGTTGATCTCTCGAGTGGTTTCGATCAAACAGTATCCACCAATAGGGACGCTTGTCCCGTCGGTCGTGCATGCTTTTGAAATTGGAACTGTCGGGGACCGTATTGTGTAACTGCTGTAGTATTGTTGCCGTGTGGGTCAAAGGACTATTACGAATACAAAGTTGCCGTTGTTATCTCATGGATTTTTTGGCGTGTAATCTGCGTAGGGATACTTAGTATAATACATATAGTTGTTTTTATTAGGTACTGTTTTTGGTTAAACAGGATATTTACCTAAAATTATATAATAATATGTAATCTTTAGGCGGTTTACACACTTCACCGCGCACCGCCGCGGAGGGCGGATTATCATTGCAAAAATCACAGTTTATATAAAAAAGCTTACTCTATCACACTGCCGCCGTCTCACCGCGCGGAATTTCAGTATGGTAAATCTACAATCCGCGGCGGTGCGCGGTGAAGTCTGTAAACCGCCTTGGGCCCGCACGTTTCCCCCCAAAAGCCCCACAAACTCACATAAGTGCTAAGTCCAGCGAGCGGCACTCCATTCGCGGCCAGCAGTAGGTCCCGGGGCGCCAGACGGCCGGTGCGCCACGCCGGCTGCGGCGGGTACAGCCGCCTGATGCGCACCAGCCCGCCGCCCCCGCAGACTGACATGCCTAGCCCGCGCCCGTCCTTCTCCACTACTACCGTGAACGTGTTCTCTGTAACAATGGATTTGAGGGTTAGGTGGAGGAGTGGAAGTTGTTAGGAGTAGAAACTGCTAATTTGGTTCATCAGCATCAGCCTGTAGTCATCCACTGCTGGGACATAGGCCTCTACAAGCAGCGCCACAACACGCTGTCCTCGGTCTTCCTCATACACTACCGGCCATCTATCTAAGATCGTTGGTCAAGCGGGTCGGAAAGCGTGTTTTGGTTATTTTCTATCAAAAGTTACTGAACTTCCTCTTGGTGTTGGTAGATGTAAACATTGATTGTGGTATAGATCTCCTCATGTAAAGGAATGATGGAGATTTGGGAAACGAGACATAAACTTAGATATTGTAATAGTTAAGGGTGAATATTGATTATTTCAAAGCCGTTGAAAGCATTATAGGGGTAAGGATACGAGTAGGTACTTCTATCTCCTATTTGTTCAGGACACTTGGGTATTCCAAAGTTGTGCATAAACCAGTCAGTAGGCCCAAAGACAAACACAAAGTAACATACATATAGTCTTATAGTAGACAGGTCATATTGCTGACTGTACTAGGGGCTCAGAAGCTCAGGTGCGCTTCACTGAAAGTAATAGGCGTGTTTACTTTACTCGGTTATTGTTTAACCTTTTTACCTGGATGCGCAACGGTAGCATGTTGTGTTTTTGACTGGTGTCTGGGGAGTTACCTATCTCTAGAGTTCGTACTAGGGCATGCAATACCGCAATACCGGTATTCGTAATACCGGTATTAGGGACAAAATTCACGCTTTTTTCAATACCGGTATTGAAAGTTAATACCGGTATTGAAGTAATACCGGAATCGAACTTTTTTAGGCTATAATAAAGCGATTAAGATATAGTATTCCTATGTACTGTGAAAGCGCACTTGTTTCCAACCGTTTGATGCAGTTTTCGGCCGTTTTATACTACTGTTGCGCATGCGTAAACGGACACTGGATGTAAAAATAATAATTTATTGTAAAATTTAAACTCTAATACTCAATTCTCGTAAAAATCTATTACAAAAAACTTAATTTCATTGCTTTTTCTCGTTTTATTTTGACCTATACGACCTTTAATCACAATATATGCCATTTATTACAAGGAAATCTAATACCGGTATTAATACCGGGATCCCGGTATTGAGTTGCAATACCGGAACTCAATACCGGTATTGAAAATAGTTCCGGTATTGCATGCCCTAGTTCGTACATATTAGGGCATGCAATACCGGAACTATTTTCAATACCGGTATTGAGTTCCGGTATTGCAACTCAATACCGGGATCCCGGTATTAATACCGGTATTAGATTTCCTTGTAATAAATGGCATATATTGTGATTAAAGGTCGTATAGGTCAAAATAAAACGAGAAAAAGCAATGAAATTAAGTTTTTTGTAATAGATTTTTACGAGAATTGAGTATTAGAGTTTAAATTTTACAATAAATTATTATTTTTACATCCAGTGTCCGTTTACGCATGCGCAACAGTAGTATAAAACGGCCGAAAACTGCATCAAACGGTTGGAAACAAGTGCGCTTTCACAGTACATAGGAATACTATATCTTAATCGCTTTATTATAGCCTAAAAAAGTTCGATTCCGGTATTACTTCAATACCGGTATTAACTTTCAATACCGGTATTGAAAAAAGCGTGAATTTTGTCCCTAATACCGGTATTACGAATACCGGTATTGCGGTATTGCATGCCCTAGTACATATGTGCACAAAATGGGTTATCCCGTATTATTATCACATTGTTGTGGTGTTAGTAGTCTGAAGTAACCTACATAAACATTGCTAAGTAAAGTCAGACTCAGGTACATAACAATCAATACTCCACTTACACTAATCTAGCGCGGAAGCCGGGAAAAGTTCGCGTGATATTATTTCGTGCGAAATTGTTGCAAAATGGCACATGTGTATTCAATTTCCAAGAAAAAGGTTAGGTTACGGGCCATTTACGGTCAATTAGAGGCCTTTCCCCATTCCGGCGGACATCGGCGCGGAGTGGACATGAATTATACATAAAGGAAGATGGCCGCGGGGCCACTCGAGAGCAGAATTTCTTTTTTGATATGCGCGGGAATAAACAATTAAAGCGGCAATTTGCATTTTACTCCGCTTTATTACGTCTTTATGGTTGTTTCTTAGGTAGGAATGGAATAATTGTGTTATGCTCTTCTGAGAGCGTAATCACATCCAGATAAAGGCAGCCACTGAGTGGCAAGGCGGAAGGAAGAAAGGAAAATTTGTTCTTTCATTGTTTGGGAAATCTAACCACATTAATTTACGAGATGCATTTTTTATGAAGCATTTCTTTTTCTTGTACCCAAAACTGTGGGAAATTATGAGGACCATTTATAACTCTTTTAGGCAATACTGAAGAGGCGCAGCAAAAACACAAGTTTCTTCAATATTGGTCTGTGTAGTTTGGACATTAGCAAAGTTTGGCGGTCACGCGTCGGCTCGGCCAGATATGACGATACGAGTGGACCAAATGTTGTGACCCTCTTCCTCCAAGTGCGCTGAGGAAACAACTCTCAAACTTCTTGCGGAAACTTTGGCCGACATTATAAATAAACATTTATTGCAATATTTCTGCGAAAATCTGAAGCGCAGTTGACGCGTTGGCACGTTTTGAAACAGAAACTAAAATGTTGTAGGAAAATGACGCTCACCTCACAAACTGCTGTTTTATATTCCTGTTTTATTCCGGAGTGTAAAACGCTTGGAGCTTGCAGATACGTTTCATATTCTATGCTGCCTGTGCTGCCCTGTCTATTTTGTAAGGATAAATAATTCACGACACACAACATCAAATCATTTTCAGTCATTTCAGTGCTATGTAATAAAATAACAGTAAACTTTTCCAGAGCAGTCGTTAAGTGTAGCGTTTCAAGAATAGATTTTTAATGGTTCAATCTAAAGTGTGGTGTTAATATTTCCTACCCTTGTAGGACCGGAAGCGGATACAGCGACAAGGGCGTTTTAATTTACGCACGCTTAAGTTTTCCATTTAAAACGGGATTTTGTATAAGCGCTAAAGGTATAAAATTAATTAAATTTATTCTTTGCGACTTTCGTTTACCGATTGATATAAAAAATGCATATCTTGGTCTATAAATAAAAAGGCATGTAAAATTGTAATCATTTTTCATTTTCGTCAATAGGATGAAATAAAGGAATTGAAAAATTGAATCTTACATTTTGAGGTCACAGATAAAAAAAATATCGTAAGATTGTTAATAGGATTTGTGTGTATCAAAATAAATTTAAGGTTTTATTATATCAGCTGTGGCCTAAGAAAACTCCATAAATAATGGTAGGGAGAATATTAACGCTGAACTCCAGTAGAGTAAAGGCACTTTTTAAAACGTAAGAAGAAATTACCATTGATAGTAGAAACTTGGTGTAGGAACTAGTCACGGTTCATAAATGTCTTACCTATTAAGATCAACGATCCATGTATTAAGTTTTGTGAAAAAGAACCATCTCTTCTCAAAAAAAAAGTAAGTAAGTAAATTAGTTATTGGGTGTTTTTTCATGTTGCAACTGTAGCCATCTATAATTTTATTTCTGTTACGTTCTGTCTATATTTGTAGCCTACAAACATACACTGTTATTCAGAAAAAAAGACCACTCTTTGACAATATTGTTCTTTGCTAAAACGTTCAATAACTTTTTATGAATAACAGGGATAGTTTTTTTAAAATATATAAGTATCCAGTCTTGGCAGAAACAATATGAAGCAAGGTTCCAAGTAAAATATAATTTCCAGCATAATGTCCATATACCTATTTCAATTTCCGTTCACATTCAGTCTACAACTTATTTTATCTTTAAGTTTATTCATATTTTTTGTTAACAATGGGAAAGGTTCTCGACGGTGTATTTTAGGAACGGGTATTTTTAAAGTAGGTAGAGTCTTAAGAGTAGGCACAGGCAGTGATGCGACTCGAGCTTTGATCTCACGCACTTTTGAGCACCCTTGAGCAGCTCTAAGCACCGTCGCCGGATCGCAGCATTATTCCCCCAAATTCCTATCCTCTCTGTTTCGTATTGAGAATAAATAAATGTCAAGTGCTTGTGACGTCACATGGAACGCTTTTGTGAAGAATTTCACGAGAGCGTTGGTAAAGGTAAATTAAATTAATGTTATCGGTGTTTAAAACCCCGATGTGTGATTTTATACGTGAGTGATATATTTCAAGAATAGCTTTATAAAAAGCTTTTGTTTTTTTGTAAAATCATTAAGAAATTATGGTATCGATCATAATAAGATAGGACGGTACAACCACAAAACAGTAAGTACATTTTTATTCTGAAAATGTTCTAACAGTTAGACAAACAATACTTACAGCAATTTTTATTTCTAAAGTAAATAAGCATGGTTTGTGAAGACTTTATTGTGAATAACGAAGTAAGTTGGTACTTGAAAGGAATATTGAATTGGTACTGTAGTTTTAAAAGTTTCGTTTCAGTTCGAAGACAAAAGAGCCCACTTCAAAGAAGACTTGTTCGCCGCTATTCCTCTTTGCTCTTTGATTCTTGAGGCAAGCTCCGTTCACGGCAAATAAATGTTATCTAAAATACATAAAACGCATATTTGGTATTGTTGCGGTATTATTCATTCTCCCTAAAAAGTATGTACTTACAACTTCTTCTATTCGTGCCGCGAGGACTTCCATTGACTGATGATAATGTTCATTAAGATATGAGTAGGTCAATGGAACTTTTTATTTATCACTTGTTACATACAGTGGCAAATCGAAAAATAAAATATATTTTTTTCAGACTCAGCAGTTACTTATTATGTTCATAATATTTTCTCAATTTTCCATCGATAAAGCTTTATGCTAATCACGCAATGAGGGTATAGGATCCAAGATAAGTATTTAGATATTAACTATTCTTAACACTAACGTTCATAGTTCACGACTCCTGCTTACGAACAGAAAGCCCCATTACACACAAGCTTGTGATCGCATTAGTTAAAGGTCAATAACCGGAGTGTGGGACTTACTTACGTTTTATTGATTGTAAGGAAACAAAGTGTGCTTAGTGTTTGTTACAATAATTAGGAATCTCACTGGCCTAGACCATTATTAAATCTGTACCTACCCGTTTGTAATTGATGCAATTAAACACAACAAACAAATGGCTGCACAACACAAACAAATACGTCGGACGATGGTTAAGCAAGATTAATTTCCACCAATTAATTTGTAAAGAGATATCAAACGAATTGCAATTAATAGTAATTGAGTAAAACTACTAGAACTGAAACGATTTGTCTGTGTTTAACTTTCGTTCTGGATTCAGCGGCATGTTTTGTTAGTCACGCGAATAAATACGAACATTTTGTTTGCGAAATTCCGCATTGAAAACACGAAAAATACGTGCTTGAAATACGTGGAAATGAAAAATTATTGAATGAGATACATATACATTTTATACTTAAGCGAATACCGTGAACCGATTAGAGTACGATCACATACCTATTTGTTAGAAAATAACTAAAGATAACCTTTAAAATTAGTTTTATTATACCTAGGAGACATAATAATTTAACTACTTACCGGTTATATGATATAGGAAATCAGATTTTAACGAATCCCCGGATTTTGTATAGTTTGTTTGATTGAGCTCTACCGCTTTTATATTCTTTAATATATATTATCGGTACTTTTTTATTTACTAACATATTCAAATCAATCACACTCAGTACCTAAGGCCACATTACATCAAACATAAATGATAATACTCAATAATACTACTCTTTCCCTCACGGGTTACGAGATAATTAAACACCTAAAGCCCCTCTTCAAACATCACATCCAATACGGTCACAGGTGAGCATCAGCATCGTTACGGATCAGCACCCCCCTTTGTACCCCCACCCCAACGCGGGGACCTCAATTCACCTTTGTTGCCGGCAACTGGCAACCTATTATATTCCAATATTAGAAACCCTTTAGAAACACATTAACGGTAATCGAACGCCATGTTTGTTTTCCATTTTCAAACACATATGTGCTTCCGATATGAGCCGGTGTGTGTGGCCTTGCTAAGCACACTGCTGTAGACTTATATAGTTACTTAGTCAGAATTCGTGAAGTCTCTGTGCAGAATACGGCTCATCATCATCAGCCTATGATCCACTGCTGCGGACATAACCCTCTCGCAAGGGGTGTCGGCCGGTCGACACTCGGCTTTTTATCACTGTCGGTTCTATAGCAAGCTGCATTATACTGAATACAATGTTCGCCTGTTTGTGCATAACTAGTCGAGCCGTAGTCTACCGCGTTCAAACACAATATTCTATGATGACCATAGAAACATCGTCATGATTTTGATTCCTAATTCCTAACAAGTAAAACTTACTTATTCATTGGTATCGGTGGCAATTAATTAGAGTAACTACTTAAAACAGCAAAGTAAAGTTTTACGTAAAGTATTGAAAGATTACCCCCGCGCTACAGTGAATTCGGGGCTAATTTAGGGAAATTGCCTGTGACAGTTGGACAGGCCGACTCGACTGACAAACGAGGGATCCTATAACAGACAATCTGTTATACGTACAGAACTCCAAAAAACATCCTACCCTTATTATGTTCATACATTTTATTATAAAAAAGTCATGAGTTAATACACACACGCACTCACGCCTTGTACTAATGTACTCCCTTGCGGGGTAGGCAGAGGTGCATTGCTGCACCCACTTTTCGCTAGAGTGTTATGTTAGTCCCAATGTAATAGGGGGCGGGCCTATTGCCATTTTACGGGCACATCCAAGACCCGAGAACAAATATCTGTGTTTAAACAAATATCTGCCCCAGCCGGGAATCGAACCCGGGACCATCGGCTCAGTAGTCAGGTCACTAACCACTACGCCATTCGGTCGTCATGAGTTAATATGATTACTTATTATAAAACTCTTGGAATCATAACAAAAATGTCAACATCGTAGTTGAATTTCCCCGAGGATTTGTTGATCGATAACAACATCGCAGAGATTGCCGGGAGGAAATACGACATGAAGTAACTATGTTTTTGCTCGTTTTCAAAGGAGTACGAAGATTTTCCTTTGAGGAATTTGAGGTAAAAGTAAGGCGCTTAAACACGTTATGTTCATGTTTAATCGAGCAGAAATCTGAGATTATTCATATTATTCAAAGTAAGTTTTGATAAGTAAAGTACCCAACACAGTGTCCCGAATTATCGGGAGTTGTACCGATTTCGACTCACAGAATAATCAAGATAATTATTCTGAGTGTAGACGAGCCTTAATATTAATATCGGCGAGTTGAGGGTAGACTAATTTATCCACGTAAACGAGCAGCGCGGGAGCGCTTTTCACTTTTGGTGAGCAGCCGCGGTGAGCAGAGGGAGAGTGAGGGAGTTATCAGTGTCGTGGGTGCGAGAGGACCCCGCGAAGCGGAGCCGAGGCGCCCAGGCTCGGGGAGCCGAGGCGGGCGTGATGGCCCGGTTCAGACAACAGCCAGTTACTGCAAGTGCGCAGCTAAGTGACCTTTCTACTTACCTTTTATATCTCGTTTATGATTGATAAGTTATACCTACACTTGATTTCTTGATGTACCAATTGTGTTTATAATGAGTAAGGAAACTAAGGAGCTAATAATGTAAGGTTTAAAGGAGGTACGAGGTACATACCGTACCCGTACCGTGTGATAATAGATAGATTAGATATTCAGTGCGCCAGGGGAAACAATCCCATGTGATCAGTGTAAGAAGCTAGGGAATCAATCCCATGTGATCAGTGTAAGAAGCTAGGGAATCAATCCCATGTGATCAGTGTAAGAAGCTAGGGAAACAATCCCATGTGATCAGTCCCAGGGAACAACCCTGCTAGCGAGGCACGGGGTGGCTATAGGGGAGGTTGGAGGCCACTGGGGTGAAACCCCTAAGAACATCAGGATTATCCTTGACATTCAGACGATCAGGTTATTAGACTGATCGGTCATCACGTGTGCGTGATACTAAGTAACTAATTTGTTTATGATATATCCCATATTCAGTTCGTCACCGTGATTAGTATGTTTGTACTAATCACGGTTATTAATTATTAACAGTTCAGATATTCGCGTTTACTCATATAAATAGTTAAATGAATACGCGACATGGTGGAGATGCTGGGATCTGAGTGCAGTGTTACAGCTTTGTTTGACTTACGTGTAATTTATTTTTCCCTGCAAAAGGGTTTTGCAAAATACAAGAAAAGTTATTTTGAAATATCATGATAAACGTTCACCAGTGAATACTTTAGTTGTTTGAGAGAAATTGGGGACTATTCTTGAGACTCGTGAAAGGTTTTAATGAAAATATACACATAAAGATTAAGATACATACAATTAGTTTGGTGTAACTGTTATATTAGTAGTCAATAGTATTTGACTGATTTAAGCATTACTTATTGAGTATTTGATGAAATTACAAGTACCTATAAATTGAAGTAAACCTTTGAGTGTTTAAATGATACATGCATTAGAGTCGCTTTTAGAGTAGCGTAACATTATAGTGACAAGATCCTTCCAGTAGTGGATGGCATACGATATTTGAGAGGATTATGATTGGAATTTTGCAGTATGTCAATTTGCAGTTAGCAATTGATCAAATTTAGACCTGCAAATGAGCGAAGTCAGATTTGAATTTATTAGTTATCATACTGAAATAATGTGATAGTACAGTCCGTTCACCGAAATGTGACTTTTAGATAATGAGTATTGTAGTCTACAATCTGTTCACTCAGCATATATTTTTCCCTGAGTATTATAGATATACCTATTTAGTGAATTTTTGAGTAATATATCATAGCGTGTGTGAGTAATTTATTCCTGGCACTTATTATGGTGCAGATTCAGATATTTAGTGATTGAATTAGACGCCATCGGGATAATCAAGTGGTTGCTCACAAGTTATTGGACTGCAAAGATGTTACATAGTTAATGCTATCCTTGATAAATGAAGCACAAATTCTACAATTTTATAATGAAATGAAACTTGTAAAGGTTCAAGTCACAGTACGAGGCGAGTAGACAACAGGCGCCCGCGCTGGCGCCACCGCCCGTTTCTTTGTTATGTTACATTGTTGCAGTCTAAATAATTTGCAAAGAAATTTGTTTTTTATTGCCTATTGAATATGGTTCAGTTTAAAGAAGGATTTCCCAGAAAATATTTTTTGATTTGATGATAAGTAGTACAAAACTCAGGTGATGATCTTGCTTGTGGGTAGCTACTCCTTGAAATTTAGAATAACCAGTTGAAAAGCTATGAGCTAAAGAATATACCTATACCAGATGTTCGAAAGGAACAGTTTGCCTATTACCGAACATTTTGTAGTTCTCTTCGGATTGATAATTCGAGGATATTAGAATTAGATATCGTGAAAGTTGGTAGAACTTGTACCTACTAAGTATCTGAGTTCGGCCGCCACGGCGCAGTCCGCGTTGCACGTGCACATACGGGATTTCCACTGAACTTCTTAGACGGTCAAGATTAATCTCTTGACATGGAGTCAAGTAATTAAATTCAAAACATTGTACCGAATATGAATAGTGAAGTTGTTAGTTAATGAAAATTATACCCATGTATATATTGTTCTCTGAAGTTATTTTAATTAATTCTGCTTTATATTATAATAAAGCTTCAAGTTATTTAGAAGTTAAATGTATGTCTTACTTTAGTTCAATGTGAACTTTAAAATGTTTAGATTTCAGTAAGCGTTAAACTTTAGTTACAAATGGCCTTAACCAAGGAGCGACTCAGAAAAGGATCAGAATTTAAAGTACTTAGCTTATAAATCAAAGAACGTTTTTGGTTATTAATACCCAAGCAGGGTGGCCAATATCGGAGAATGAATCTCCTCTTAAAAATGAATATGATTCACATTGTGCCCAATACTGTTAAGAGTGTTTGAATTGTCATTGTATTGAAACTCGTACTCTTACTGAGTATACTTACTTATACTTACATATATCTTAGCAATGTAAAATTTCAGATAAATTCTTGCGATTTTCTTCTCAAGCAGACCAAACGTAACATAAGTCTGTATAGTTGCTTAAGTACTGTACCTTCAACCTAAAGTTTCTGAAGGTAAAGGAAAACAAACTGTAAAATTGATATACTCAGATGAAATTAGATATATGAATACTGGGTTAACTAAGACTATTCTTTTTCTTTGCATATAAGTACCAAGTTGGGGCACACAATCACGTGCCAACGTAAACAAGATATATACCTTATAGAATGTTTATAGTAATCATATAATTTAAAGGATCACGAGTGATCTCAGAAGTTTTAGTCAATGAGTCCGAGACGAAAATAAGTAGTTTCAGTTTCATCAAAGTTGAAACAGTATGTGAGATGAAGTTGATTAGTGTCGTTACAGCTGTTAGAATTATATCACATTAGAATTATAAAACAAGTAATAAAGTAGCGCGACAACACTTGCATGGTTGCATGTTATGACCTATCAGTAACAGTAAGTTGCCTATACAGAGAGATCAAGTTAAGTCAGTCATTCAGAACGTTGCATTGTGGTATGTGGTATTCACCATATTTTTAAAATGAGTTATTTAGCTAATATTCAAATCTGTCGTAAAATTGGCCATTTTTATGAAAGTTCTGCTATGATTAATGTTATAACATTCTAGTAATAGCACGTAAAATAGCCCAGTTGCAGCAAAAGCAATGCTATTAAGAAATAAGAATTCAGATCTAGTTAAGAAGTTAATCTAGACTACTCATTGACAATGTGGAATACCTACAAAGTAACTAAAATCTTAGTGATAAATATCATGATGGTACAGTAGATCGATTATTAATTTAGAGTTTTACTTTACGAAACGTGGTCTTAAATCCATGGTTATAAACTTATAACAGTACTGATATAGAGGAACGTTAGATATAAGATATATACCACCACAGACTTAAATCAGTCATCAAAGATAAAATTCAGATTCACGTTATTTTGAATCCAAAATAGTTATAAAAACAAGTTTGCCATAGGTAAATAGTATGGATAACTAAGTAGTATATAAATACATCCCTTTTATTGAGATCTGCAATATTTTTAGATTTTGTATCATTTTTAGAATCCAATTATGTGTGGTATACGGTATACAATGTATAATTGTATACATATAATGCACATGACCTTAACTAGCATGTGGTATTGGTACTCATAAAGTAAAGTACCTACGTAAGAACAGAATTATATTTAGATATACATGGGTACGTACGTACGTCACCAATGAAAGAAGAATACAATAGACAGATAGACGGTAATCCTCTTTATGTTTCCTTAACATACATATGTTATATCAGAAGAACATTGTATAAGTCAGAAGTTTAAGTGGTTTGAGTGTTGGAGCAAAAGGGTACCTAAGTCTCAATTAAAATTAAAGATTAACAATTTTCATGTTAAAGATTGAGTACTTACCTAACTAGAGAATGGATATGCAAACTGTTGCTTACGTACTATGTATTAGGCTTGAAGAAAGATAGATAGAATATGTGCAACACATGTAGGTACATAGTCATTTGTTGCTGTTTGCTGTGTTTTAGTGTGAATAAATGAAATGAATATTTGAGGCCCAATGGGGATGTAACTGAAATTATAAGATAAGATAAGAAGACCTTAGTGCAAGGTATGCAGATTGGGGCATACAATACCGGATAAATTTTTAAATTTACAACTCAATACCGGGATTCCGGTATTGGTGCCGGTATTAGACTTCATTGTAATAAATGGCATATATTGTGTTTAAAGGTCGTGTAGGACCAAAATTAAACAAGAAAAGGCAATAAAATTTAGTTTTACTTACAACAATTGAGTATTACTCTAACATTGTTTTTCGTTTACGCATGGACAGCAGTAGATTTCCAACGTCCGAAAACTGCATTAAACGGTTGGAAACAAGTGGGCTTCCATGGTATATAGGAACACAAGGCTAACTATATCTTAATCGCTTTATTTATAGCCTAAAAGGGTCCGATTCCGGTGTTACTTCCATGCCGGTATTAACGTTCGATACCGGTATTGCGGTGTTGCATGCCCTAATGCAGATAGACAGATATGCAAATGGTAACCTGTGTGCGTTTTATAGTAAATGGGTACTACTATTCTTGTTCAGAGTCAGAGTCAGAGTCAGAGTCAGAGTCAGAGTCAGAGTCAGAGTCACAGTCAGAGTCAGAGTCAGTCACAGTCAGAGTCACAGTCAGAGCCAGTGGCAAAGTCAGTGCCCGTTGTAATTGGAAAGGTTGAGCTAATTTATAAGTAATGAACCTACCCATACATCTGAACTTTCATAGAACGTTGAACAGAACTATAGACAGAACATATAATTGCATATCAGTATCAGTATCAGAACCAGTATCAGCATCAGTATCGGTGTATGACTAACCGTGTCATCAAACTCTGTATAATAACCAAGTCCAGTGTCAGACCAAGAGAGAGTTAGCCTCAGTTTAGATATACTAAAGTATCTTATTCATGATCAGGACTTCTCTTGACTTTTATGTGGGTTTACTATCACATAATATTCCCAGCAACTTAGTCCTATTACAAATACTTGTTGCAATGAATGTTTCCAAACTTATATCGTAATCTGTTAATGATAAAGAGACAAATTCTTTAATGGTATCCTAATATGAAGGGATGAAAAGACAGAATAGCACTCCTAAAGTTCAGGCATACTATAAGAGTCTGATGACTACTAAGTTAATGTTTTATGGCAGACGGACAGACATAAGTATACCTGCTTTCACTAGGTATTTCAGTAACAAAATGGATTTTGTTGTTTTGCTAGCATTTATTATCATTACCAATCTATAATAACTAGCACTGTTTTATACGAATAGTCGTAAGGATAAAAGACTTGCCATAGGGCAACGACGAAAGTCGAATACAAATCACAATTTTTAACTTTGAACTGCTGTTAACTTCCTATATTTGCCCTTGAACCATGTATGTGTTGGTTCAACATTTTAACTGACAAAGGCAATATGAAAGCATAACAATAATGATGGAGGTTACAGAATGTAAAATATTACAATACACAGAAATTTACTCTAATGCTTGTTATAATAAAAGCTAAGGCTTAGATGTTCAAATTAAAAGTTTTTCTGTGCCGGGGAGGGTCTTCGAACGTAGTTCAAGATAATAGCTTGTAGTAGCTAACACTCCACTTACACCAAAACATAAATACATATAGAATAATATGAGTATGGTTATAGATGAAGAGATTAATATAGTTGTTGTACATTGAACATTCATTTGGGATACCTACTAATATTTATATCCTTAGAATAGCAAACAATAAATACAATATTAATAAAGATAAATGATAAGAATGTGACATGATTATATTGTTTAGTCTGAAGCGTTAATTTAGCTATATGGGGGACGTGTCGACACCGAATACATTATTGTGTGTTGAAATAGATGTATTCTATTCTATTCTGTGCAGAGAGGAGGCGATGTTTCTGTGCGTGGCTCTCTCGAGTAGAACCTTTGTGCATTTCCCCTTGGTTTCGGCTAGGCCAGCCACAGCTCCCGAGTAAACTGTCACAATAGTTTGTTTGCTAATTCTTATTTGATTTAAGATTATCGTTGATTGAGTATTAAGATTTAGAGTGTTCAAATGTCTACATACTGAAGTCAACAGGAAAAATAGCTAAAAGCAGAAAATTGCAGTACAGTTGTGTGTATTATTTGACAGATATCAGTAATAAATGTAAATGCAAGAAGAGGTGTAGTAAGAAAAGAAGAGGTGTAGTAAGAATAAAAGATAATAGAAAAATAGGATGAACTATTATTTGTAATAGAAGCCACATAGTAGAAGTATCAAATAGAACTTGCAATAGAAAATTGCTTGAATTACTGGCATGTTGTTATGGTACGAAAGGAGAAGTGCAATTGAGGAACTTGTAGCAAAGGAGCCAAAACTAGAGATTGCTACCGATGTATGCTTTATTGCTTATTAATGAAACAGGCATTAATATAGACGTAAAATCAAAACACGAAAATTTTGAGAAGGGTCTAATTTGTCGGTGGCTGATCTATACATATACTTATGACCTATATTAGAATAGGTAAAAGCGTCTCACTCATAGAAACTTTTCTCTCGGCGGGAGTGTCCCGAATTATCGGGAGTTGTACCGATTTCGACTCACAGAATAATCAAGATAATTATTCTGAGTGTAGACGAGCCTTAATATTAATATCGGCGAGTTGAGGGTAGACTAATTTATCCACGTAAACGAGCAGCGCGGGAGCGCTTTTCACTTTTGGTGAGCAGCCGCGGTGAGCAGAGGGAGAGTGAGGGAGTTATCAGTGTCGTGGGTGCGAGAGGACCCCGCGAAGCGGAGCCGAGGCGCCCAGGCTCGGGGAGCCGAGGCGGGCGTGATGGCCCGGTTCAGACAACAGCCAGTTACTGCAAGTGCGCAGCTAAGTGACCTTTCTACTTACCTTTTATATCTCGTTTATGATTGATAAGTTATACCTACACTTGATTTCTTGATGTACCAATTGTGTTTATAATGAGTAAGGAAACTAAGGAGCTAATAATGTAAGGTTTAAAGGAGGTACGAGGTACATACCGTACCCGTACCGTGTGATAATAGATAGATTAGATATTCAGTGCGCCAGGGGAAACAATCCCATGTGATCAGTGTAAGAAGCTAGGGAATCAATCCCATGTGATCAGTGTAAGAAGCTAGGGAATCAATCCCATGTGATCAGTGTAAGAAGCTAGGGAAACAATCCCATGTGATCAGTCCCAGGGAACAACCCTGCTAGCGAGGCACGGGGTGGCTATAGGGGAGGTTGGAGGCCACTGGGGTGAAACCCCTAAGAACATCAGGATTATCCTTGACATTCAGACGATCAGGTTATTAGACTGATCGGTCATCACGTGTGCGTGATACTAAGTAACTAATTTGTTTATGATATATCCCATATTCAGTTCGTCACCGTGATTAGTATGTTTGTACTAATCACGGTTATTAATTATTAACAGTTCAGATATTCGCGTTTACTCATATAAATAGTTAAATGAATACGCGACACACAGGGCAGGTAACCAAATCTGACTATCGTACTTCAGAGGCTATAGAGGTACTTATACGGTGTTGAAGCAAAAACATGCAACTAAGTATGCCTTAGTCCCCCTCTCGCATTACCTTGCCTCTACACGTACTATAAAGGACAAGTTCAGCTTAAAACTAGTAGTAAAATAAGTCTTACGGTGTTGAACTTAAGATTGGCACAGTAGCATGTCAACCACTAGTTACGAGGTGGTGATTTCACGTAGGCACTAAAGTGTTGGGGCAAAAAGCTTAAGTTATTTTCTTGCTAGTAGCGGCGCAGCTTTTTAGTTATAAGACTTATAGTTATAAGTATAGTTACGTAGTCGTGGGGTTCCTTGGTAACGGAAGTTATGTTTTAGTTGTGTATTTTTTTGCGGCCAAAAGACGCGGTGTTATGATTATGCTGAATAGTTTAAGTATGCTTTTCAAATGTTCCAAGACGCACCCATTCTATTCTATTCTATTCTCTGTGGGGGTGTAAGTACCTGCACCTGGCTTTCTCGAATGGAACCTTTGTGCATATCTCCTGGGTCTAAACTGCCTTCCTAAGCTTGGATCATGTCCCACCACGCTGGTCCAATGCGGGTTGGTGGGTTCACATACCTAGATTTATGTGCTAAATCTAGATATTCAGGTTTCCTCGCGATGTTTTCCTTCACCGTAAGAGCAATGGTATACATAAATAAATAAATAAATAAATATGTGGGGACATCTCACACACGGCCATCCGACCCCAAGCTAGGCAGAACCTGTGTTATGGGTGTCGGACTGCTGATATATCTACACAAATACATAGATAGATAGATACTAAATATAAATATCAACACCCAAGACCCGAGCACAAATATCTGTCTTTAAACAAATATCTGCCCCAGCCGGTAATCGAACCCGGGACCTTCGGCATAGCAGTCAGGGCCACTAACCACTACGCCATTCGACCGTCATATACATTGTACTTAAGTTAAAAGAACTCATTGGTACATGTCAGCGCCGGATTCGAACCCGCATCTCTTACGTGAGAAGCGGGCGTTCACCCGACTAAGCTACCACCGCTTCAAGACGCACCCTTTTTCTTAACAATTTCTGTGAGTCTTTCAAATACATAGTATAAATGAAAACCCCACGTGTTGATAGATTGACATTATCTATATTCGTTATCCCTATAGAACAACGCATATTCGGATCTACCACTCTTTTACCACTTACATCACAATTGACTTACTTATATATCTTTATAATATACCATCATTATGATAAATAATTTCAGCGAGAACCTCAATTGCTTAGCGTCAAGCCGTTTTCAGCTTATTTTTATGAAAGTAGACCTAGACCGATCTTAAGCTTTCACCTCCGAGCGAGCCAGGGAAACTCGGTGTAAGTTTCATAAAGTTTATTAATAAAGCTCAGCAGCTCTCTAAAATATTTCATTTTCGTTTTTTCACGTAATAATTGTGAAGCATAATTAAAATGGAAAATTTAGGAATTTGTTTAAGTATTAGTGGAATTTTCATAAATACTACTTAAGTACTATGTGCACTAAAGAATTTAGTAAATACATAGTTTAGGTACTAAATAAACGCTATTTCGTCGAGCGGATCCGTAAACAATAAGGCAACAAAACATATGGTTTATTTATTAGAAAGCTAACCGAAATGGGCAATAGCTCTGGCAGGACACAAATAGCACTTAGATACATACATTGCATTGTCGCATTCAATTTGCGAAGCTCCAAGAGTTCAGGGGGTTACTTTAGCTTACAAAAAGGAAAGATTCGGTCAACTAATTCAAAATGTGGTATTTGTATTTATTTATTTAACAAAAATAATCCTTAAAAACTAATATTTACAATATCAGCCAAACACTGTTTATCGGCTGGTAATATTCCCATTTAAATTACAATGATCTTAAAGTAAACAAGGACCTAGCCAAGTTATAGTACATGCATATAATAGCAACTTATGTATGGTAGAAGGGGGATGTTATTTGATGGGACGTTTCTTTTGCACTGACACTCAATCTTGTTCGTATATTGTTAGTCTATTTTCTGCACTTACCAAGGTCGTTGTGAGAAACCTACATATTGCATGACATTTTTCGTTCGTTCGTTTTTAGTCATGCTGGAGTAACCCTCTAGGAACACCAGCCTTTATACAGGGTGTGTGTGCAGCCACAGTAATATGGAGCTAATATGATTATTGTGGTGACTTTGTAGTGTTGTATTCGTTACGGAGTAAAAGCAAAACAAGCTACGAACACACTTTTATACTGGTTTCACAATTATACTTGTAACCGCGAAATTAGAGTAAAATGATGAAAAATTATAATCCTAAGTGTAAGTGATGAGATAAGAACATTATATTATTATGTAATTACAGCATGTAAGGTGTACTATACAGTAGAAGACTCGAGTAAGCAAAGAAAATGCCAATTTTTTTTTGTTCTTAAAAGCGTTCAGTCAGGTTGTTTATTACTCATAAAATTGCACCTTGTACATGAATACTCGTATCGTACCCCACCGGCATTTTTAGGTGCGTAATGGCCCTATTCATCAACAGGAATTTAGTGACATGAAACGCAAAACATTTTCCATCAAGTGCTCGTAATAATACAGGGGAGGATTCGTTTTATACGAGGAATAATAACATGGTGTGGGTAACAATGTAGGTTAGTAAAATTATTCTAAAAGACGCAAAGTTTCGGTAATTTACCAAATAGGTCAACATGTGACCGGATTTAAGTCCATGTTAAGGTAGATTTACTCAAGTTAGAAAATATTTAGGAGGAATTTCACCAAACGGTAAACTTATAATTTAGTAGCCTATCAAACGTCTATCAGTTAGTAGTACAAAGTGTATTTAAAATTTAATTTAAATCCAATTTTAAACACGTTTAGCGTTTGGTAAAACCAACCCTGAACTCTGGTGACCCTGTAAAGTAAAAAACTCTAGTTGTATTGATGAATTAAAAATTAAATCTATATTAATTGAAAACGTGCCCAGAATATTTTAATAATTGATTCCTCTGAACATTTCAGGTAGTTTATGAATAAAGAAATAAGTATACCAGTTGCGAATATTTATACTTACGATTCACTATCGAGATGATTCAAAAACAACTGTATGCGTCTACGGCTTATGTGCCTAGATAGGTATTGAGTAACATGATAGAGGTACTAGGCGTACATAGTACTTGAGAGTATGGCACAGTAGTTGTAACGTAAGTGCACTGATCCGATAATACTAGTGTCATATTGCTCACCACAGAGACCTACCTGTAACCGTATGCTACTGGAATTGCTTAGGCAATTAATCTGTACTAACCTATGTGATCATTATTATGTAAAAGACTATACCGTAATTCAGTATAACATATATGTAAATTCAATGATAGTACTGCACATACGGTAAAAGCAACGTAAAATCCTGCATTTGCAGTTCCAAATTAGTCCTTTCCACGCATGAATTAGAAGTTTCACATACTCTACAGTAACTTTTAATGAGTGCCCACAGCTAGGTTGTAGTCTCCAATGGCCGTCCATTCGTTTCAGAGATTTCACGACAAAATCAAAAGTATAAAACGCCGAATTCTGGACAGGAAATTGTCCCATCCGCAATTGTTTCGAGCCTCGTGTAATGTGAATGTTGTCTCAAGTTATTCCCGTACCTGTGTGGTGTGAGCATCAGCTAGCAAGATATTTACACGTCAATTTGTATGCGCACGAAGAGGTCCCTCGGCCCTAGAGCGGGGCGGATCCACGCAGGCGAGACAATAGCTTAGCGAGTACAGTTAAACCAAATGATACGGTTGTCAGTGATAAGGTTGTTGAAAAAACGCTTTAAGCGATAAGACCGCCATTTGCATATGTATTAGTATATAACATAGGTTACTTCTGTTCTTGTTTGTAAACATAATAAAGAATATCCTATACTGTATCTATCGATGGGGAAGCGCTGCATGGTATATGTGTAGAGGCGGCATAATACGTTTTTATCAAAAAACGTTTTGATACAAACCCTTTGAAACTTGTCCATTCAATATGCACATCTCTAGATCCGAGAATCCGTAGTATCAGTGCGAATAATGGATATAAATTAAAAAATGTTATTAATAAATATTTGGTTATGAAATCTAAAGAGCCTATTAGTCATATTTTTTTTTTAATAATCGTAACAGAATAGACTTGCACGACCAAGAATAGCGCAGCGTTTGTTATCGTTTCGGCTAGGTCTTCGGCCGAAAGCAAAATTGGCGGAAATGGAATAGAATCGCCTCGGTAGCAAAATCCTGTATGTACGTAGCCGCAATAGAAACGTTAAATTGTTTTCCCATTTACATTCACAATAGATAAAGGTCGTTTTATTTAAATTTAAATGTTGGGGTAAGCTAGGTTTATTTGTTTATTGAGACCGTTATTTTATACTGAACTGACTGTTATAGGTACACCTTAAACCTAGAAGCGAGGCCGGCGGCGGCGCCGCGTGGCATTTTAATTAAGTAAAAAAACCTCTACTTTTGGAGGAAGCTTATAGCAACTTGCAAATTGTAATGCTTGATAAATTTAAAACAGTGGTGTTCAAATAAAGAATATTCTACCCCCCAAATTCATAGAGCTTTTTGACACTTTACAATAGGTTTGAAATTGACGTTGTGATATACGAATTTCAACCTTTTCACTGAGGTAAAGAGTCGAAACTCGTGTGTTTCAAAGTAAATTTTAACCATGTGGTTAATTTACAATATGTTGTATGAATTTGAGTGTAAGTATCTATCTATTTAATAAGATACAGCTCAGCATTTCTTTTCATCTCACATAGTGTTGAACATCGATCAATAATAGGGATATTATTGTGACGATTACGACCGATCTCGACATGATTTGATTAATCGGTTCTACGCAAGAAATAGGTTTTCTACGTGGTGGAATATGTGACACGGATATAAAGGGTTCCGTACCAGCACATGTCGGTACTTGGAATTAATAAAGCTTTAAAACTTTCTGTTCATAATTTGGGGAAAATTTAACATATATTTGTGAACATCCAAATTAATATAATTATATCGGTAGGTACTTTACATACCAATTGACAACGGAATGGGTCAAGGGTCACTCTAACATCAGCAAATCAGAACAACTCTGCGAGTGCTGCGTTCCTATCTCGTCGTATTAAAATTGTACCGATTGCATGACAGCTACCTTACCACCACTGACACATTAGCAATTAACAATCCATAAGCATCGTGGCTAACCTGTCAAATATGACGTAACTTGTATGTATCTGACAGAAGTTTGACAGCGAGCCAGTGCCAGCACAGCTCTCATTCTTTAGTTTTTAGTAAATCTAGTGTAACCCTCCGGAAACCGCTGATACGATATTATGTTAATCGGTTCTACCTTTTTTGGCATAAGATTTTTTTGCCTAATCTCGTATTGCATAGTAACGTTTGGTCAAAGTCTCGTTACGCCGAAAATCGTATGGCATAAATCTCGTTTAGTAAAAAGTTATTTCGCATAACATTGTTTAGCCTAATAATGGTATGGCCAAATCTTGAATAGCCTAATAATGCTATGGCATAGGTTTATACAAAGTAATAATATTCGTTTGGTTTTAACTTTGACGGAGCGTCTCCCTACATAGCGCAAACTGGTGCCTTGTATTGTTTCCGCTGTTTGGAAAACGCTCCGCTCCGCTTCGCTGCGCTCCGCTTTGGTTTTGATGAACATGTGCAACTAACACGCTCCTCCTCGCTTTGCTCGTCGTCGCACCTATTTTTAGGTTTCGATCTCATGGGGTTTATAATAATTATATTGGTCGTTAACTTTCGATTTTTTGATCATACCATATCGTGATTTTCGGGATGTAGGAGAAAAATACCACAATTTGTACATTTACTACATACTTAATATATTATTTATTAAGATAACATTAGGATAAACAAGATTATACATAGGTATAGACGAACATAAATTTGAGCAAACGAAACTTAGGTGTTTAAAGATTGTGCCTAAAGAGTTTTAGACGAAACGAGCCTTATGCCACATAAGTCTTGGCAAAGTGATGGTTCGGCCAAAAAAGTTTA
Source organism: Plutella xylostella (assembly GCF_932276165.1). Taxonomy (NCBI): domain Eukaryota; kingdom Metazoa; phylum Arthropoda; class Insecta; order Lepidoptera; family Plutellidae; genus Plutella; species Plutella xylostella. The sequence continues at coordinate 4,931,208 of NC_063992.1, read as the reverse complement.
GACCATACGAGTTATGCGAAATGAGTTTTGGTCAATAAAGATTATGCCAGATGAGCGGAACCCATGTTAATCAATTATCACAAGTACGTACATCTGTAATACCAATAATGTGACGTGAACAATGCCGTTATATTGATTGATTAAACAATATGTCTGCCAAATAATGTCCAATGTAGATATATTAGGGATACATTCATGCATTCATTTCATTAGTGGCAATGAATCGGCTTTTGTTTCAATTCAGTATGAATTAATTGATGTTTTATGTTGGCAGATAAAACCATTTTTAGGGTTCCGCACTCAAATGATGCTAGACAACGACATACATACATTGTCATTTAGCTGACCTGTAAAGCATGACTGTAACGGACATATATGTATTTATAATAATTCGACAGGACAGCAAGAAAATGTATTTAAACATAGACATAAATAGGTGAGAAATACTAGAGCTGGACTAGCGTTCGTTACCGTGTTCAAATGATTATTTAATCATCAGCCAGTAACATTAGGTGTCAGTCCGTCCATGTCCATGGCACTGAGGTAATGTTTAGTTTTACTAAATTTTTATTATTTATTTAATCCTTTATTGCAAAAATATAAAAATAAGTGTACAAAGGGTGGACTTAATGCTACAAGCATTTTCTACCAGTCAACCCACAATACTATACAATATGAACTAAGGGTAAGGTCACGTTATAAGCCAAAACGTGCGAAAGTTACATTCATACAACTCCTGTTTTAGCTTTGAGTAGTATTATTTCACAAACTTCTGTTAATTACTTTGAAAGGATGGCAGTTGTTACTTTTCATAATGGGTTTGAAGAAAATTATTTACGTAAAGTACCTACCTAATCCTTTTTGAAATATAAATTTAATAAGCTTGTATTTCTTTAGTACTTACATATCATTCTTATGCACTATATTGAATTCAGTAATACTGTACAATTGTACAAATTGTACAACTAGGACTTCAGAAGTAGGACTGACATTCTCAAGCAAAGCTCATGTTGAGAGCCGACAACGGCATATAAATCCTCTACTTCTTGGCAGTTGTAAGGTTGTCCGCACCATCCTCAAAGTTTTCCACGCGCGACAATATAGTGCAGTTTTCCAGAATACCATATAAGAGGAAAGCTAAAAGTAGATACATATTAGTTTCTATGTTTCCTTCTTAGAAGATGTAAACATAAACAACTATACAAAACCATGTGGGCTATTATACTCTTGCTGACAAAATACAAAGTTTCTAAGCGCTAAATAAAACTCTTTATCGTTATATTAAAATTAGCGAATGCATGACTAGTCTCCGAAACTTAAGAGTTTCGTCAAGCAAGACTAGCTTAGCAGTTCCTACGGTGGACTTATTGCCTTTGGAACTTCAAGGGTTCTTATTTTCTGCGTTGGTAGAGCTAAATTTGATAAGCGGGCGTGACGCCTCATATATCTTTGACTGTACAATACCGTGGCAAACTTTGTTAAAGCCGCGGTAGTCTGCAACCCCGTAGCGACACATTAATTCAGAGGAAATTAATTTAATGATAAATTAGTTTTGTAATTAAATTGTTTTGTGTGAAACTGAAGAGGATTTAATAAGGTGTAAATGGATTAATATCTACATCATGGAGTATTGACCTTGTTCAATATAAAATAGTGTTTTAAAACCGTGTGTTTATCTACACGTAAGTACATAAGTAAAACAAGAGTAAGATATTGAATTAAACTTAAAATTTACCACAAAAAGCCCCTATTAACGGTCCCTAAATATCTAGTTCTAAAAATAAACTAGACAACGTAAATGAAAAGGAACAGTTGAATAAAACCCCCGCTTTTCAGTTTTCAGTTAGGAAGCCCGGCGGCGGATATTGAGAGAAATTAGGCCACAGCCTGTAGATACCTCCCGCCAGCGCGCCAGTCACTCTGGACCTATTCAACGCGGATATCAAATGATAAATTTAATGTGCAGATAAGTCCATGTAATGTGGGTAGAGTAATGAGAACAGATTGATGTAATTATTTATTACATTGCTGGAAACAAAACAAAACAAGGTAAGGAAGTAAAGCGTATAAGTCAGAAGTTTTTTCAGAACGTTCATCCTCATTGGATCCAGCTAACTGACACAACTTGATTTATTTTACAACTAATTTCCACTGGTAGAATCAATTTTGAATCCCTACCATAGATGGTTGAGCCCTAGAGTTTCCCCACCGCAATTCAATTGACCAATTTCTTATTGCTACACAGAACACCGGCAAACCACAACCACCAGCTGGGTCTCTCTAGCTTGCGAATTTTTTGAGTGCTGCTGCGCTTATAACAACTCTATGCATTTAACGCACCAATAAAATGCCAGCGCGAATTTTAATAAAAGAGTAAGCCCTAGTTTTACTACCATAGTCTGTTAAATCATTAACACCACTGCGAAACTGGTAAGTGTCATCTAAAATAAATTTATATTTTGAAATCTTTACAAAAAAAGTCGTGTCAAAAGTCAACAAACTACCTTATTATAATGTAACAAAGTATGGTGAAACTATGCATAAAGTATCGATGATACTGCGATAGTTTACTAGCTGCTAGTTCTCGAGAATTCACTCGCTTATCGCTCGCTGGCTGGCTTTTAAACTCACTGACTAGCTGTCCCAGTGTCATCGAGCCCTAACCCATTCCAAAATAAACTAAACACTCACGGTCATCAATAAACGGGTACACGGCGCGCAGCTGAGCCTCATACTCCTCCAGCGAGACGGGCGCGGGCGGCAGCGCGGGGGCGCAGTCTTCTTCAGGCGAGCGCTCCGAGCCGAAGCCCTGGTCGCAGCCCGGGTCCTGCAGCTTCCACACCGGCCTCTATCCTAGGCTAGGATGCTATGGTCTATCCTAGACTAGAATGCTATGAATGCTAGCTTAGCTAGCTTTGACAACCACCATCATATGCATTGGTCTATATAGCACCACCAACCCGCACTAGGCCAGCGTGGTGGACTAGGCCTAAAACCCTTCAGTGAAAGGTGACTCGTGCCCAGCAGTGGGGCCGTGATGGGTCCTGATGATGAGCATAGCATTGGGAACGGATTTCTTTCGGATCTCTGGTGGAAAGCGTAAAACATAACACTCACGGTCATCAATAAACGGGTACACGGCGCGCAGCTGAGCCTCATACTCCTCCAGCGAGACTGGCGCGGGCGGCAGCGCGGGGGCGCAGTCTTCTTCAGGCGAGCGCTCGGAGCCGTAGCCCTGGTCGCAGCCCGGGTCCTGCAGCTTCCAGACTGGCTCCGCGTCAGACCCTGGAGAGGTAGTGGGAGTTTTAGGGTGACGGTGTCTTGAGGTAAGAAATCTCGGGTCAGGGCTAGTAGTACGGGGCGCATCGCTCACTCACATCGCGCAGCCTCAAGAGCGAGAGCGACGGAGAATTAAGAGAAATAATTGCAATATTTGGTAACAACATAAAGGTGGTGGATATAAGAAGGGCTACCAGATTAAGCTAGGTTGGGTCGTGGAAAGCCAGTTAACAGGTTTTTTTACAGTTTTATTAAAGATCTATATATGTACATGTCTGTGAAGATATACTAATATATTACAGAATCTGCCTAGTTTGGGGTCGGATGGCCGTAAGTGAGATGTGCCCACGTTTTATTATTATTTTTATTATAAAATGAAATTAACGTTAGGAGATAGATATATGCGGGCGTTAAAAGTGCCGAAGGCTTGATGTTTTGTTATAGAAAATAAACTTATTTAGAGCACCTATATGTTCCTTAGACTACAACAGGGTAATGTACTATATAACGAGTTAGATCGGCAATCAGATTTTTATTTTAGTGCTAAGACCATACATATTATGATTGTTGTGTACGCAGTTATAAAATATGCAAAATCTTCATAATATTTTCCTTTTTTTAGGGTCGTAAAGGGCGATGGTTGGCACCATCAAATGCTCATCATCATTTGTTAAGAAGGAGCCCTTCCTTTTTTATGTTTGGTTCAGTTTCATAAAAATATTAGTCCTCGAAGCTTTTCATAACATTTGCTTGGAAGCGAATACAGTAGGTACAACCCGCGCAAAGTTTCTAGACACCTGGCCCAAAAATCTACCCCTCCCCCGCTTCCCCGCGCGAGGCCCCGCTCTCGTCCTTTTGTAGCGTTAGCATAAGAATTATCAGACAATTACCTAACAATAAATATTTTTTATCGCATACTTTTTGTTACTACTTTAACAAGTAGGTATCAACTTGAATACTAATACAGGGTGTTGCGAAAAGGGTATACTAAGCCGAAACCAGCATGTGCAGCATGTTATATCTAAGCCCAAAACTGAAATCAGAACTTTAAAATTCGTAATTTTTTTAAATTCATTTTCCATAGAAACTTAGTTGGTCAAGTGACTTTTTATTATGGAGAGTGATTTTTTATCTCGCGAATTTTGAAATTCCAATTTCAGATTCGGGCTTAGACATAACCTGCTGCACATGCTGGTTTCGGCTTAGTATAACACCCTTTTTGCAACACCCTCTGTATAAACAAATATTCATACATTATATTACAATATAACAAAAGTCAGGTAAGTAAGTATGTTTTTAGATAACCAGAATAATTTCAAATATCGGGGCGCTACATGTATAATATATTATTATGTTTACGTTCTCGCAACAATTTTCTTTATAAAATTAGTTCATTAAAACTGCGCAGTAGGGCGAGGTTCATATTTTTGTAGCCGAGCTTAGTTATAAAAATACTGATAGCAAAGAGGATATTTTTTGTAATATCGATATTACTTTTTTTGCACTCAGTACTAAAGACAAATGTCATTTAACCCAGGTGTCTAGTTATCTCGCCCGCCTTGTATACATAATAAAAATGTCTAAAACAAAAAAAATAACGTACCTAAGTCATCTTTACTTCGTAATTTAGGACAGTAAGTAATATTATAGTGGATATTACTAACTCTCCTCTATGTTTATTTATTTAATCCATTATTGCACAAATATATATGTTCGTAGTTCAATGTACGATATGAAGTGTGTGTTGTACTTATTGTGTAATTTAGTCAAGTGATCTATTCAATAATTAAGGACGGCCTATAAATCCAGAAGGTAGACATTTAATTCCTGTATTTACAACAAAAAAAACATAAGTACATAAGCATCTCAGAAGCCTCTACCCAAGGCCGTAGCCACTAGCCATGCCATGATGAAACAAGCCAGCCACCGCAGAGGAGACCTTTACAACTTCATGCTTCGTAAACTTAAACTCGGTACTGGAATTTATAGAGCAAGTTTTTTGTACTCTTTGTCTCACTCGAGTGCCCAGGTCACAATAGGTCAACGGTTGATATAAAAATAAACTACACTTACTCAGTCGTAACTTAGTATTTACGCAGAGCTTTGAGCTAGGTAGAAGGATTCGTGAGCGTTATCTATCTAAAACAGCTATCCTAATGGCAGGGCGTGGAAAAGGAAGTAATACAGGTAATACTTGGTATTACCTACTAGTATGTTCTATATTTGAATTTTGGCGCGTTCTCCTAACGGAAGTCAGGAAACGAACGGGCAAAGGCAATAAAATATAATGCCGGGGTAATAGCTGTACCTCAGCCATACAATCCTGTGAGTTATTTGCACGCAAATATAGCTTTTGCTGCTTACCAGGTAAAACTGAAAGCTCAGATAAGTTTACAGTAGCCCTTCTATTTAGCGGTTAGACAGGATTCGATTTGTGTGATGTTTTTGTATCCGTTTTTGCTGTAAATGTTGGCACAAACGATTTTGATATTTGCTTTCCTTGTGTCACGTCGCGAGATTGTCCTGAAAATCAATTGTTGGATAGAAATTAACTGTGTTTAGTTGTGATCAGATACTTTCAGATTTTACAGATTTTTTTCAGAAACCGTGTTAAACTCGCTTTATACCTTGTTAAAACTTTTTGCGGTACGGTATGTTTTCCTAGTCGTGTTTTTTTACTTGTACCTAGCGTGTTGGTTTACAAATAGGTACATACCTAACTGTGCTAAATATAACATGTTATGACCTAATTCATTGTTTCAGCGAATCAAATAAAACTGGTTCGTGTTATGTAGTATTTATTCGTTATTTTTGTATTCGTCCTTGTAAGTTAAGAATGTACACTTCCATTACCCTAATTTATCATTAAAGTCGCTATGTTACTTTTCAAAATTAAACTTAATAAGATAAAATACCCAGACCACTTGCTAGTAACTTACTGTAGTTTTAAATCATCATGTGAAATACAGTATAAGTATACATATAACTATGTATTTCTAGTTATCTAACTAATTACTGTACTTACTATATGTAAATAATTTGTTTATTGTATAGACTATTCTTTATTTTTATGTGTGTATGTAGAATATAAGCTGACCGTGCAACACCGACTAGCACCGTTTACAAGCATGTTAACTAAGTCACAGTAATTGCAGCACTCAGGAATGATATACACTAACATTAGTGTCGCTATTATGCAGTCACATCTAAAATGCTCCTGCAGTGAACACTGTTTCAGAAATTTCAGACAATTGTTGTTTATTTTCACAGTGAGAAATATTGGTGCTTCTTACGATTCATAGCTGCAATAACAACATTCTTGAGGTGGTTGGAAGAGTAACCACACTATTTTAGTAAGGTTTCCAGTCTTTGCTACAAAACTTTAGGTCGAAATAAGACGAGGACAGAGTACGTGGCGCTCCTTGGGCGAGGCTTATGTGCAAAAGTGTGGCTGTTGATGATGATTAGGTCAAAATAAAATTACACCTAATTCGGACAACATCGTAGTTTTGTGTTCACACAATGTGAATAAACTTTATGTTTACCAAGAAGCATTATTTGTGATATGGTTTTAAATTGTAGTACGAGTAGATGTACCTAGAATAAAACTTCTATCGTAACGTTAATATTATTTTTGAACATTAATCATTTAGAAACGAAACAGCAAAGTTGATGCAAGATTAGACAATTTGCAAACTGTCACGAAATGTGATAAATGTTTTAAGTTTTTCATAAAAAAAACTCGTCAATCTTTTAGCTTGAGACAGCAGGTCTTGTTACTCGGAGTAGGAATTTACAAGGATTATGATTATGATATGTACCATCTACAGCTACCTAATTAGAAGTAGCATATATAGGTATGCATGTTATTCCTGAACACTAACACAGTTTAGAAATTAGCTTATGACGATTACGGCTGGTAAAAGTGACGGTTATGTTGGATTTCATCGTAACCGCCGACGAATTATCTACTTACTTATGAAGAATTTAATGAATCGTGTGAAATGACAATAGCAATTCTCCATCCCATAGAAGAAAGTGCAAAAGTAAATCCGTATATTGTTTATTTGCCAACAGTCGGCGACGGCGGCGGCGGCATGGTCGTTCACTGTTATCGAGTCGTCTGGCCAATCCGCGCCGAGCACAAAACAAGGAACAAGTCCCACAACAAAGCCCTCCCTTATCACAAAATGCCTCAGTGGCGAGGAGACGCCAGCTTTTATTTCCACTAGTCTTTTGCGATATAAAATAAGCTTTCATTCAAGTGGCTCGGAGCTGCAGAACTCCACATAAAAGTCATTCCAACTCCCAAGTGCTCTCTGCATTTAACAAGCGCTTTCATGCATTTGCTTATTCCAATCTGCTGATGTGCCGCGCTCGTGGCGATTGTCCATCGAGGCCTTTGTCTCCGGGTCCGGGCGGGCGCTGGGGCAAACCCGGCAGTGAATGCAGGGCGAGGCGATACACTCCTTTGTTTAGACGCCACAGTACGTGGTTGGGCTATTGTAATAATATTGAGGACACTTTGGCGCAGTCAATAATGGCAGTTGTTGTTGAAAGAGTTCACTGAGGCAATTGTTGCAGTATCGCTTATTTAATGGGCTAATCGAAGTATGCAGCGGTGGAGCACGTTTAAGCAGATAATAAAATTATTCCGGGAATAAAACATTCGTGTAACATCCTGTGGCAAAATAAACGTACGTATAAAGATAGCGGGAAGTATTTGTGGAGCTAAGCATGTTTATCTTGGTATCTCGCAATCGGTTGCATAACGCTATTTGTTCGCTGTGAACAAAAGAGTCCTGACCTGGCTAACCTTTCCTCCGAAAAACAACATGTTCCACAGAGTTGAAAGACCTATGGTATACGTATTGTAATATAAGATCTAAGAAAATGGTGGGCTTTCCAAACGAGTGTGAATCACTTGCAAACTTTCAATGACACAGTAAAAAGATTGCAAAACTATGATTTAATGAAAGTATAATTCAACGTAAACTTTTGGTTTAATATAATGCTGAAAGCTATTAAATTCTCACAAAAGGATCGGTCATTTCTCTATTCAACGTAGTATTTAGGCTGGCACCGAATTTTCAGTCCGTATTAATTAATGTAGATGTTAAGCCAACCAAAGTTAGCGGGGGAGCTATTCAGGCAAAGTTAGCATTTTTGAACCAGTATACATTCGATACCAAATTAAGCTGGATAAATAAATAATAAGAAATCTATAGGTTTGTTTTTTATGCATAAGCTCGTGTTTATTTTGTCCACTCGTGGGAGATGAGGCTGTCTTTTTCCGCATAATACCACTACCATACATAGCTTATTGGACCATAGGGAAGTGTTAACCTTTTCTTCTCATATTTCAGTATCGAAAGTTTTCGAATAACTTTACACTCGTCTCAGAATAAGGAGCCAGGAAGGTCACTGAAGCTTTACGAAAGCGATATTTCGGAGCGCTGCTTCGCCCAACACGACTCTATTTCGTTGCATTAAACGTACCGTTGCGTTGGCAAGTTATCTCTTCGTATTTCGTCAAGCAGAAGTAGCCCCCCAGGACCCATTGCCGTAGGTTTCGCTCGTGCAGCGCGGCGCATGACACGAAATGCCCGGAGGGAGGGGATGGAGAGGGAACAGGGGAGGGGGAGGGGGAATGACGTCACGCGCTCGCCTCGGAATAAATACAAAGTGCCACGTTGTACACGCATTGAGCAGTATTCGCGGCGCTTAGCTGATGAGGATTAAAGAGTTCTCGGTTGGTCAGTTTTAGTAACGGAAGTATGGTAGTTTGGGCAAGCGTAAATAGGCAGGATTCGGTATTACGGGAGCTTTACAACCTTCTCAAAAATCTAGTCTTTCAATAGGTTTTGTGTTAAAATATCTAAGTACGAATGTGTAAATTCTGTTTCCAACACCTTTTTAATTTTGAGAATAATGCCACACACAATAAGTTACATATTATATTATAGTATATAGGTACATTAGGTACTTACAACATAATACCTGCATTATTAAGTATACCTAGGTAAGTATTATGTTGTAAGTATATACTTAAGTATTTGAATTAGGTAATCTACCAGTTGGCCCAGGATATTAGGTACTATTTCCTTACACTACTTACAAATTATGTTATTTTAAACCTTATGTTTCATAAACTGTGCATGCCTGCGAGTGTGTCACTCCGGCGGGTCAAGGGCACACATAAAGGGGTTCGACGTCGACGCGCACACGGACCGTCTCGGAATAACTCGCGCCGTCCACGTCCTAACCTTTACTGGATACGCTTTAATAAATACTGTGACAAGGGCCAAATGGAATGTTTAGGCTACGGGCTCACTCGGTCTCGATCGAATTTACATCCAGCCGATCGACTTTGTTTTATGTGGGTTTTTGATGATTGAATTTATTTCCTGACCATTGCTTTGCAAGCGTTTCGAGGAAAACCGAAAGACTAATATTTTTTATCAAATCAGCATTCTGGTCTGGAATTCGGTTTCGATATTTGAATAATAATACTTAACATGTTCTGCATGAATTTATTAAGCAATTGTTAGTGGATGGCTGGTGAAATGCCTAAGTAGAAACAAGGTTTACAAATACAATTCTATTCGTAGCATAAACGAGAAGCTTGAAATTTCCACGTGATTTTGTTAAGAAAATACGATGAAGTTAATGCTGCTACCGCAAGCAGCATACCACCTACGGTATAACGGTTTGTGTTGTGGAAATGTTACTTTAATTTGGTAGTAACTGTGACTCACTCCTTATATTACAGAGGCTCGGAAAATGCGGCATTTTGTTACTCATTTATTTTTACAACTTATGGCATTGAGATAAGGCGTTTTTTGGCTCGGCCTACGAGAAAATTGGCAAATACTGCATTTTTCTCGGCGCATTATCACACAAGGAAGCGATAATTACATTGGCACATGTAACTATATGCTTCTATTTATGATTTTGTCAAATATTACATATACAGCATACAATACAGCCTATGTAAATAGTACACCTACTTACTTGAACTGAACATGATTAATGAAAATCAACTTAACAAGTAAGTAATCGTTTTAGGTACAGACATGAATTTAAATAGGATAGGCAACTTTCCTTTTGGGAAACTACCTAAAGTCAAGTTTAAAGGACGCCTCACGGAACGAAAAGCTCTCTCTCTTGGATAAAGCACAAAACTTCTAGAGACTTCTTGAAAACGAAGTTTCCATTTACTAGTAAGTCATGAGCTATGTATATAGCTGTAGGTCATCTAGATAATCACGATTTTTTTAAGCTTTTTATAGAGACCTTTAAACAATGAATCTTTAGACGCAATGGTAAACGCTGTCAATGGCCTTAAAACATGTCTGATCAATTTTAAGCACCCGTTACGAAGATTCTCAGTCATTTACAGTCGCGACTAGTCGCCCAACAGTATTTTCACTTGAATTTTGTCTAACAGTGTAGGTACAGAGATAACAACTACCTACTAAATATTGTTATAAGCTAGAGCAGCAACCATTACTATTATTATTAAATTCTTTATTGCACAAAGTAAATTGGTACAAAGAAGAACTTAATGCTAATCATTTCCATGATCTTCTAAAACAATACAATTGTTTACATATCCAGCAAGAACAGTGAACTGGATCAGTCTCAATGTCCTGGATCAATGAACAAAGCCAAAGGGCTAAGATCCCGGGGTTGTGCCATCATTGCTTAATGTTACGTTAGTGATTACCTCTCCCTTCCGGCCCTGAAGAAGAAAGGAGACAGATGATGTTTTCCCTACTTTTCTGTGGTAATTTCAGATCGGTCGATACGTTTCCTGGCGTAGATTTGTACTCTGAATCTTTGAGCTATTCGATCGCTGTAGAAACTTTAGGTCCCTTCAGATTATCTAGACCAAAATAGAATAAACATAATGAGTACAATCTAGGGTTGTCGGATTTAATGGTGTCTACATCGGTAATCTAAGCACTATTAAGTTCACGGCAGTCGATCATGTCCATCTGCAAATCAGTCTAAGGCGTCGGGGTTCTTTAGGTATATGGCTACGGACAGACACGCGCTATAATCTTATAACACCCATATTTTGTACTTATATAACAATATTAAAATGTAAATTTTACACTAAAAATCTTCCTTTTGGTTATGGCCTGCTATTTAGCATCACCCTGTAAGTATAGCGGGCTCCATAATAAATAAAAATACAAAACTCCGCGTGTGAACCGTCAGTTTAATTCAGCTTCGTCACGGCAAGTTCATTGTTTAATTCACAAATTTTCATTACAAAAACACAGCGATGTACAAAGTTAACAAAACGTGACGCAGCATCCCATTCGTTATTTTCACAGGTTTATTAATTTCATAAAAATAATTTGCTAGGTACTTTGTGTTTACTTTCTTCGAGATGCTTTTTAAATTCACAGCTGTCGTGCCACGACCGACACATTAGCAATAAACAATCCTTAATGAGCAGCGTCGCTTATCTTTCAGATTCATATAAGTTATGTCAAGATTTGATAGATAAACGATGCTGCTTGAGGAATTTCGATTGCTAATATTCGGTGGTGGTAGCCCCGCAGTTCCGGCGTCACTGCAGCCGGTAGCCAGCTGCGGCTGCAGCCACCGAATTATCATAATCTTATGAAGATTATGATACTTACGTCTTACTTTAAAAAAATAAATATTCATTTCTAGTAAGTATTTTTATTTCAATACCGATTCCAATTTCAACTTATTAAAATAAAACCGAATATGAGATGTGTTATTTCGAGTCTGTTTGTGACTAATTGTGACATCGTAACTTGGAAAGGTTTTAATTTTATGCAGTTATTTTTGGGTGTAAATTTTACCAAACAAATGAATTTAAGTTGTAAATATTGGGTTTGATTTGTGCCTTATGTATTATTACAATGCACTAAATATAATTATGTAGGTCACTTCTCTTCAGTACCTACCAATAAAATTTAACATAAACCTTTTACTCTTAAACATCTATTCATGCAAAATAAATGTGAGACCAGTAAGTCTACGCTTGATCAATCAACAATCAATATCAAGGAATTGCTGGTATCAAAAGGTTTCGTTAGAAAATTATATTTCGTTTTAAATGTAGCAGAAATAATAATAAAAAAAACGAGGCACGAAAAAGGAAACACCACGTTTTTCCAATTCAATAACTAGAACAAATAAGTCGTAAATAACTTTTCGTTACAAATAAATTATGTGAAAGCTTTCGTCTACTGTTACTTTTCATTACGGAGTAGGTAGCTACACCCAGCAAATGATTTACCTTTATTTATTTCTGCCGTCTATTGATATAAAATGTTGTGTAATTTTAATTATTGATTAATCAGCATAAATATTACTGCATTTTATGTCTCACTTATGAAGTTATGAATTATTTTCCAACCAATATTTTCATTTTGTTAACAAAAATGAAAGGGCGGTTAATAAATAATTTTCAACCGAAAGCGGAGTTGCAATTAATTTTTCACCTCGATTTATTATTAATCGATTTTTCATCATAACCTCACAAACCATGGACCCTACCCACATTTATTATAATGATTTACGGAGATCACCCTATTGTGATGTATCAAGGTACTTATCTGATCTGACTGGCTAATCCTTTCGCTAGTTTGACAAACCCTACAGCAGCTCTTGTGTTGGTAGCCAATACGCTAAGAAAAAGAAGAAACTGGGAGATATCGTCATAAATTCGTCGTAGGCTCATCTTCATCACTGGATCTCATAAGCGTCAATGTCAAATATTATATGAAAAACAGCAATACATCGCTACTGTTCTTATAAAAGTGTACCTAAGTCGGGCTTTACACCTTCTCATTAGAGAAGTAGGTACTATGTTCCTTGCTTAAAGTTTTAACTTTTTCTAGTGTAGCGTTTACACGCTTTAGCGATAGTAACTAAGGCCCGGGTCTCCTATTTACGCCGTAGATCGCGTCCAGCGTCATAAAATCATCCCAAACCCAGGCCTAAGAATCATCAATCCATCACTTCCTTTTGCTTGGTACTTCCTTACTTTTTATCTCGCCATAAAAGCCTGGGTTCCTAGTTCCGTGAATTCATTGTTTTTCAAATAGTGAAACGAAAGTGTTAAACACTTCTATCATCTTCAGCAGACCGTAATCGTCTGATGCTGAATAAAGGCCTCTCCCAATGAGCTCCACAACACTATGTCATCGTCTTATTAGCAAAACGTAAGGTTACGTGCTTTTATTGCAATATTTACAACAATAACAGTTTGCAATTGTCATAATCATTATCATCATCAGCCAATAATCATCCACTGCTGGACATAGGCCTCTCCCAAGGAGCGCCACAACACTCGGTCCTCGGCCTTCCTCATCCAACCACTACCCGCCACCCGCCTAAGGTCGTCAGTCCAGCGGGCAGGAGGGCGTCCCACGCTGCGTTTGCCTGTTCGTGGTCTCCACTCGAGAACTCGTCCTACCCCAACGGTTATCGGTTCTTCGGCAGATATGACCAGCCCACTGCCACTTCAGCTTGCATATTTTGACAGCTATGTCGGTAACCTTAGTCCTCTGACGGATAACCTCATTTCTGATACGATCCATCAGGGAAACCCCAAGCATAGCTCTTTCCATAGCACGCTGAGCGACTTTAAATCGGTGGACCAGTCCTACCGTCAGTGTCCACGTCTCTGCACCATACGTCATCACTGGCAGGACGCACTGGTTGAAGACTTTTGTAATCATTCACGACGCACGAAAGCATCAAAAAGCTACTTAATAATTAAGTTAATTTTGGAATTAACTTCATGACAACCATTATTAATAAAGATTTTCTGGAAGAAATTGCTTTAAGCGATAAGACCGCCATTTGTGTTAGATTAAGTTTTTTGTTGGCTGTGTCCATGTTTTCTGTGTAAGTACACATAAGTAAATAATATCTTATTGCATCATAAAACATTCACAGATGTATCCAACTAATTTTAACTCGAGAACTAAATAGACGATAGAATTATAAGTAGCCACATATTCCACATTCACCTAATAGACTTCTTTATGCTTGTTTCTTCAATGCCAAGATACATTAGTTTGAATTGCATTTCTTGTAAAGGCGTAGCAGTTAAAACGTTAATTAACTTGGACTTGTCTGAAGTATTTATAAATGATTTTCTTTAATCACATTCTACGGCGATCGCGTTTACAGTTGTTATTATTATCATGCTGTTACTGGGAAATAAAAGATGTTAGAAATAATTAACAGAAACATCCAGTTATTGAGTACTAAAGATGACTTTACGAATAGAAAGAAAATGTATAAAGATATTTATGTTGATTAAAAGCGATTCTTTTCAAGCATTCGTTTCTTATATGACGTTTAATGTTACATAACTAATGAAAATCTCTGACTACCTTTTCAGGGTTTACCGTCGTGAGCATATATCTGTAATAATATGTATGAATGTAACTAATGCAAGCACGTAATAACAATTCAAAAATAATTGGTGAGTTCACGAACATAATGATACGGACCTACTGAAAAGGTTAAAGTGGATCGAGGTAGATAAAAATAGACTAAATGTTTGAGATACGAGCCGCGGCGTGGCGTGTGAGGTGATTGATGTAATGAATCATTCACTGTGAGGCGCAACGCGAGCATCGCAAGTTTGGCCATCAAGAATTACACATACAATATCAATATGTTACATAATCTTAAGCGCGCTCTAGACTCCCGACAAAACTACAAGAGATGCATGGAATACAAGAGTGTAGAGGCTCTATTTGGGAGAGCCGGCGGGTCAGTAGTTTTAATAATGAATGGTATTGTCGAAACAAGTAAGTCGTAGAGAGTATGGAGCAGGCTTTACAGATACTTTAGTAAATGTACGCCGTAAGACACTTACCAGACTTAGACACTCTGTACCGCAGTCCTCTCGCCCCCTTAGCGTGCTGCCGATTGTAGGTGCCAGTGACAAAGTCACCGCAGTTGTTGTTCATGCGACTGTAGTCCGCCAGGTGCCGGTTGCCGTCCAGATGGTTGGGCAGCGAGCGGTTCCAGCCCATGACGTCGCCGACCACGGAGCCGCAGACCGAGGACTCGGTCTGGCTCTTGGAGTCCCCATTGCAGAGGTCCCCGCTGGAGCGCGCGCGCCGCCCCTTCAGCCCCTTGGACGAGTGCTGGCTGATGTTGGAGCCCATGCCGCCGAGCGCTACCCGGGCGCGCGCCGCCGCCCCGGCATCCTGACAACCCTCGCCCGATGATTCGCGAGCGGACTTCTTTTGGGGACCTGGAAAGAGGAATTATTTGTTAGTTTGGTGGCTCGTTTCTATGAGTGACGTGGGGCAATGCCGTGGTATTGGTGGTGGTATTCGTTTTGGGTGGTTTTGGTAAAAAGACGATAAACACAAGAACTGGAGCTCTTTGGTAGCTACAATGTTGTATATTCTATTCAACGGCTTGCAAAACAACACCTACATGGATGAATTCTACAAACACAGATGCATTGAATCCTATAAATAATTCAGTGTGTAATTTAATCAAGATTATGTGACGGAGCTCGCTAAATGGCGTATTATGTATGAACACCTGTCTTATCAATGCAATAATATGCACACAGATGCTTTGTTCTAGTTTCTATTGGTAGCTTTATATTAACTGAATACAATAGTTATGTGAGGACCTATGATAGACAGACATAGATACTGGTAACCTAGATAGATTGTTTTGTGGCCGAAGTGACTATTTGTGCTACTATGTATTAAGTTCCACGAGACCGCTGAACAGCTGCTGTCGTATTGATTTTCGAACAAATGGTTTTATTTCAAGCTATAAAAGTAACCTTTGTAGGCTTTAAAATATCTATCAAGTCGGATTGTATTGTTTTACATTTAAATAAGAGGTTTGAAAATAAAAAGTAGTTCTAAGGTGACACAGTTACTTATAATGTTTTAAAGATATTTCTTGTAGTCTAACAGTGTAGGTAATTAAGAACCTATTTACTTAATCAAAAACTTATATTATAGGGTGTATCCATCTGAACCTTTAAATACTTTTTAGTACTATCTGCCTGAGTAACTTTGCATATGTATCTGCGTAATTTTAATGAGACAAGATAAGATGATTGATTGATTCGTGAGGAATTCTACTGATATGATAGTAAATAATGGAATGAAGTCATTCAATCATGAAGCAATTAGCAAGAGAAGAAGTAAACCGTCTCGTTTGTTATCGCAAAACCTTGATTAGGTCGTGGGAATAATAAAGAATTATAGGTAGTATATACTTGGTGCAAAAAATATGATATGACGGTAAATTAATCAATAGCTTTTATGCCCATAGGAAAAAAAAAAGGTAAATACTAATAAAAATAAGGATAAATATCCGGCTAGAATTATAAAAACACGCTCCAGTGAGTGTCAAAATCAGCTGAAAATGAAATTTTCATTAAAGACACGAAAATGAAACAGCTATAAAACATAACGGCCGTGGCATAACCCCATCGATCTCACTCAGGGCGAAGACCCGGGGGACGGTCCCGGGGGCGCTAGGAATCTCAATCAGCACTCAAAGACGGAGGCAGCAATTTATCACCTCTCTGATGTACATCTTCAGGGAATCTTCCATAAGCAGGTAAGTATTACAGGATTATCCGGTATTATCAATATTTAGGAATTGCTTTACACTTAATGGTACTTAATTTTTCATGTTTAATTAACCTTGGAGAATAGGTTGTCGTTTAGCTGGACAGAATCCAGGAGCTCAATCCCGCAGGTCCGGATATAAGAACCCCAGATATCTTCGGACACTGACATGTCTATAACGAGATGTGGTCGATGGTGATGATGCTGTGTTTAAGAACGAAACATACAATCACATCATAGACAAAAATATTTTATAGGGCTATATTTTTAAACCATCAGATATTTATTTTCAGTTGTCTGTACCTATATTACAATCGATGTGGTTTAACTATTTTACCTACCTATGTAATTAAAAGTACTGGTACAAAATGATACAGAATTAAGTAACCAATTTCGGCGATCACTAGGGCGGCATAGTCTTCAATCACTGTAACTGATGGCCTTAGAACTAATTTAGGTCGTCACCTGTTGAAGTGGAACGTTTTCCTTTTAATACAACTTTATTTTTAGTTGTTGCTATTAAGCTTGTTTGTTAAAAGTGATTTATGGTTTGCGATTGGTTCACAGAATTTCGGAAATATGCTAACCCTTCTTGCTTGTTGTTTGCTAACAATACGATTGATTGATTGATTTTATCCGTTCGATGTTTGTTTGTAACTAATTTTGTAAATGATTTGGAAATAAATAACTTTTCGATGAGATGATTAAGTATAACTTACAGAGTTAAAAATACACTAAGCCACCTATATAAAATTTTACCTAAGTTGAAAGGTTAGTTATATTGAATGTTCGAAACATATAGAGAAGTAACCTCCCTATTTCTATCAAGAGTTTTCATGGACAGAAGTCTGCTTAATTTTATAGATGAGTCAATAGCATGGCAAACACGAGGAAATGTCCTATCATAAATACGTTTGAAGTGACGATTGAATTGCAGCCTCAATGGTTCGCCAATGGGCTTAACTTCGGGCCCTGCACAAAATTTTGCACTACACAATAGCCGTCAAAAGTTGAAGTAGTCGCGCCGTTTTCTAACAATAGACACGTTATGCATACAGTCTCGCCACTCGGCTCAGTCAACATCACACCTACATGGCTCCCTCTCTGTTTGCTCTGCTAGACCAAACTCTAATTGAGTGTTTACACGGTAAACGTTTTGATTATCCTATTGTTATGACAGCTCATGAGTGAAAGCTTCCAGGAATCGAGGAATTGGAATGGTTTATCCGGAATTATACGGGTTTTATGTAATAGGTATTATGATAAATATAAATTGATTTATGCTTATTGCTCAAGAAGATTGTCAAATAATAATAAATAATAATACATCATGTATCGGAAACCAAACAATCACAACATTTAGTAGCTAAATAAATAAAGGTCTTGGATAATTACGCAAGGCACGATTATGGCCGGGACAAAATTAGGCCGAGTACAGACTAGCGGTAATAAGGGATGAACCTTCAGAATCTTAAGTGCAAAAGCATCTTATTAATAAACATACCTTGTAATTAACTGTAAGTAATTCTGCCCTAAAGATATCTCTTCCAGTCTTCTTTGTAGAATCCTGTGTATATTCAGGTTACTGTAGGTATTATAAATATTTATAAGTTTATCATGTCATAATGATAAGTATACTAGTTATACCTTTGAAATCCCTGATAAAGATTTACATAGCTCACATGTAGTGTGTTGTAACTATCTCCTGCGACCATTCGCAAACTAGGTAACTACACTAAGCTGCAAAAATATCTTTCACTATTTAAAATTGCAATAATTTTGTAACTAAATAACTACAAGATCTAAAAAAGTATACTAATTATTATTGCAAGCCAGTGTGTTATTAGATCTTGTCGCCGCCGCCGCACACATTCACTCCACACTCTGACATATTTTCTGTAACGCAATCCAGCTAAACATTTCTGGGTATTCCTCTCTTTCGCTTTCCTGCAGATCTTCATGTCTTGATGAAGTGCATGAGCTGCAGTCAAATGAGGTTTTGCTTTGGAGCGGTAATGACGTAGTCGACGAATGCTGCTATTAATCGACTCATTAAATAGAAGCCGCTGCAGGCGCTCGTTTTAATTACGGACCCATATTGCCGGAATATTGTAAACTAGCCTGATTATTTTGGCTGCAGTAACACATGAAGTTATTAAGGTTGCAGTAATAACGCTAATCTTAATAGGTATAACGTAAGTAAGATATTTATAAATGTACTTGAACCAGGTGGAAGGTAGTAACGGCATTTTTTAAATCTAAGATTGATGATTGAGGAATATACTTAGGTACTTATGATTTCCGTTTTATTCACAAAAATTAAAATAATATAAATAGTAGGTGTTGGTCATTTGTAAACAACCAAAAACATCCAATAAGCATGACATTCACAATTCATAAAACAGACAAGCAAATAGAATTTCTAGTGTTTGTTCTATTTCTGTACCTACATAACTATACAAACTTCTAAATCATAAATTGATACCAAAACCTAGGCATAGGGAATAAGTCGATAGAGACTATAATTGGGATGCGATTCCTCGTTAATTTGACGAGATTGAACTGCAGCAGGAATTTCATCAGATGTAGTGCCGGAACTCGGATCTCTAAATATAAACTTTAGGTTAAGCTCGGTCTAAGCGACTGCTAGCTGTAACTAGATTTTAGGAAATCTATTTTGACTGGAGTTAGTTGATGATTTTAATTAATAGCTAGGTGCAAATATATTTTGGCAGCATTACGAGTTTTATGTTTAATATTTAACAGTCGGTACTCGGTAGGTGTAGGTATATAAAATTACCTATATTTGATATAACACTCTGGAAATAATAATTATTAGTAAAGAATGTTCAATAAGTATAGTATGAAAGTGGCCCACACAGTTGAGAAGATAATGAGAAGGGTCATAGTAATGCTTTCTTGGTTTGCAATTGTTATATAACAAAGAAAATTTTAAACGTATTAGGTATACCTACTTTAGTAATATAACTAGGTTTTATCACATTTGACTACTTATTCATAAGCGTAACTATTCGCTCCAAGTGACTCGTGAGGATGGGTCTCGTCTGTCAGAACTCAGACGTAATCCGAAGCATAGACATGCCTATGTATGTCTGTGATTCAAACCCTATTGTTGAGTTTCACGGCTCCACTGTGACTTCTCTATAGCACCTACGGCACTACTGTAACTCCTCTGTACTCTCTGGCACCTACAGCTCTACTGTAACTCCTCTATACTCTGTATAGCACCCGTTCCCGGAAATAGCGACGGAAATGTATGGCGGTATCTTTGCTAGTTTTGTTAGGTAGATAGTGTAGATACTCGGAGGTTCCGAACGAAAAAGGGTGTTATCATTTCACGAGCGAAAATGTATGAAAGCCTTGGACACAATGGATATTACTATCGCAAAGTCAAAAGTAGTAAAATTAACGAAGTAATTAGTGTAATAGTGTTCAATACAAAATAGTTGTCAAAACAAGTTCGCGATAAGGGGCGTGCGATTTTCTGTAGGTAATAAATAGTAGTAATTAAATAGAAATTGGGCTTTTTAATGAATAAAACGTTAAAGGTTGTATAGTAAATATAGCCGTCGAAATGATAGTACTCGTAAACAAATACATAATTTCTTCAGGAGTCGTATCCGAATTGGAATTAAAGTAATCAATGGAACTCCAAAGCTTCTAAAAGTTGCGAAAAGCTTTTCCTTCGGATATTAATTGAACGTTAAGAAAGTAATGGATACGGAGAAAAAGGAAATCATACAATAGATTGAGCCCCTATTCTTATATATCTATGAATAGAAATGAATGGGGATTCCGGATTAAACTGATGCGGAGCGGAAATACGATGAACTTTCTTGAGATATTACTTAGGCTCGTACCTTAGGACCAATCACAGCGCTGAATAGCGAATCACAAATGTATTAATATTATGTATACTTA
Organism: Plutella xylostella; assembly: GCF_932276165.1. Lineage (NCBI taxonomy): Eukaryota > Metazoa > Arthropoda > Insecta > Lepidoptera > Plutellidae > Plutella > Plutella xylostella. Next base: position 4,910,362 of record NC_063992.1, on the reverse strand, counting down.
CAGTTATACATATAAAATTTTTAAATTTTGTAAAGCAAAGAGTATCTTTTTACCGTTATTTATTAAAAAAACATAATATTAGGGTGATGCACAGCATTATTAGTTTCAATTTTAAAAATAGGGAATATGCATTAAAAATTTTTATACTTTTATTGGATAGTTTTACATCATTTTATTATAGTAAAAAAAAATTCAACGCCAAAATAAGTAATTTAAGGTATTTTAAAGAAAGTTAAAAAATTACAACCATCACGACCACTTTGAAATTCCCGTCAGGATGGCGGGCTGGTGTGACGTCATAATCTTTTAACTTCACGGCTCAGAATAATGAGTCCCGTCAGTCGGCATAGATTTTTTACCTAATCAAGAAATCACAGAGTACTTTTGTATTTTCAACAAACCAATGTTGTCATGGTAACAAACGAAAAAGGAAGTGTATAAAGTGTGACCAGTGGCTGTTTTGTAATGGGAGCACGTAAGTAGCTCTTTTGAAATGGGAGCGCGCTAACCAGAGGACCTTTGTACACAATATTACGCTATTATGGCAATATGAATATAAAGTAATATTTGTATTGTATGTAAGTACTAATAAATTGGTTTATTAGTACTTACTGTAACTTTGGTTCTCAGTAAGAGAGGCTAGGGTTAGTGGGTCATTCTATTCTATTATCTGTGAGGGGGTGTAAGAACCTGCACCTGGCTCTCTTGAATGGAACCATTGTGCATATCTCAAAGGTCTAAACCCCCTTCCTAAGCTTGGACCACTTCCCACCACGCTGGTCCACTGCGGATTGGTGGGTTCACATATGAGAGAGCAACTTTTGTCATGTTCATGTCATAATACTTACAATACTAATTTAATTTTATTGTGTTGCAATATGGAGCATATTTGAGTGGCTCGTTGACTAGGGAATGGCTGTTTACGCCTCATTACAAAAGAACAACTAGTGGCAGCCCATACACTACCAACAAAAAATATAAAAAGTCCTAAACTTTGCAAACAAACAAGCATATCAAACAAGAAGTGGAGAGGTTATAGGAGGCTAGGATCTATTGGAAGAATTTTTATGCGATCCATCGTATCTGATCACAACGAGCATCACAAACACTCGGTGACATTAACATTTCTTTGTTTACACTTGACATTTATTTAACTTCCGCCGTAAACGCAAAGAAGTTATTATTCTGAGATTGATATATAAAGAATTTTGACGTCACATCCGCCCTAAGAAAATGGGTGACGTTTCTCTGAAGTTAGAATTTACCGAAGTTTTTTTGTACTTTTCAACTTCATTTACTTGCTCAAAAATAAATTATAATCAAAAATATTGATGGAGTCGTAGTTATGAAATAACAAAGTTTATTATAAATAATATTTGACCTTTATTTGAACGACTTGCATATTCCCTATTCATTATGAACTTTCTTCAAAAATGAAGTTGAAAGTTCCAGTGACATATGGAACGGCAATGCCAGGAAGAACTTTTTCATTGCGCGGAGTTTATTAAGGTGTGAATATTTTTGGTAATCATGTTTCTGATATCACGATTTTTATATTTTAAAACCTGCATCAAGATATCCCTTATACAGTCAGCAAAAGAGATATAATACATGTAAAAGAGATGTAATAGGCGACGCACTGAGGGGTGATGTCATGAAAAATACATCATAATATTATTATACAGATTGTATGTTGTGTGTATCGATAAAATATTATGTCATTCATTTATGCTCCACCCATGAGTGCTGGGGTAAAATTGGTGGCATGTACATTATGTTTAGCTGACTCTACGTCCAGAATCAAACGTATAGCAAGGTGCAGAAGGGTTACTTTATACTGACGAAAAACTAACGAATGAGATATGCCATGCAATTAACTCGTTTAATACAACAAGATAGAGTCGTGGCTTGCGCAGCAGCGCTCCGAACATAGTTTTTAGTCATATAGAGTGACCCCCCAGCGGCGTACAAGAGAAACCTGTTAGGTTTGTTTTATTTTGATGTTGTAGCAACAAGTATGTGCACTTTAATGTCTGGGGACTAAAATAACATTAGTCTACGTCTAACACGTAGAGGCGGCACCTGAGAAACATTCTGCAGAACTAAGAAAATGGAGCATTCCGGATAAGTACTAAAGTACTTAAACATAAATTTTAAAGGTGCTCTAAAAGATTCTTAAGGTTATATATTGCTATGTAAATGATGATTAATGAACACTTTACATTGTACTTATTGAAATAGTAATGAGCGCATGTGTGACACGAATACACTAATGTACAAATTAACGAAATTGTAATTGCTTTAAACAATTCGTCACCAAAATTAATGTTTCAATATAGACGCACGTGCTTTGTATTTTACTACTTAGTTATGTTAGTTTCAACAATCCATATAATTTATTATTATTAAGGCAAAGTTATGTCTGTGTACCTCTATTTTTGGTACTTTTTCAAGCTCAAACGGCTGTAGTAATTTAGATAAAATTTTGAATATACAGGAACCTTTCCATGGTCTCAGTGTAATATTTTAGATACAACACATTAATGTAAACCTTTTTTAAATAACGTTCAATCAGAGAAACGGGCCAAGTGTAGGCTACGGAATACAAGGCAATGTACAATACTATTCAAATTAATAACAGTAGGTCCGCCGGCAGCATTGTTGCTATTTTGATCGGAGAGAAATCGCAGACGTCACGAGGTTCCTTTGTCTGCTGCACATTGTTCTCTAACTCATAAACTGTTTGCACGAGAAATGAAAATAGGACTGGCCCGCTGGATAGTCCCGGCTTCGAATCCGCGAAGGTAGGTACAACAAGGTGATTGTGGGAGAAATTCCTGGAGTCGTAATGACCTAATGAATGACTCTCATAAATTTCATTGTCAAAATAGATAGATACAATATAATTTTTCGTACACGATTAGAATATAAGTACATGTATAACTTATTATAGAAAAATTAAAAATATAGAAAAATTGCGGTCTCAAATAGATTTTTCAAGACAACCTTTGGCAGCATATTATTTTATGATACAAAAATTATTTTGTACTTACATGAAAAAGATCGCAGAATAACACCAATTTATTTACTGGTAGTGTGTACTTACTTAGCTAATGTACTTATTTTATGAAACACTGCCTGCAACGATAATTTTCCCTGATATTAAGTTCCGGTCTAAGATGTCATAAGGGAATATAACACTGGCAGCATCCAGCTCTCTGAGGATACATATATTCTGTTCTTCTGTCTAGGGTAGTTATTTGACTATGGTCCTCTTGTATCGGTTGACAGCAGCAAGTCTTAGCAGACCATATTAAACCAGCTACCAGCATCTCTTAACTGATTCTCGGTACTATGTTTATTTGGCACCCTCGCTTGCGCTTATCCTGAGCAGACCTACACCATTTTTTAATTAGGGCGTATACCTAGTTATAACTATATACTGTCGCCTATTTCTATTATTTTTCTTTAACTTATCAGCACTGGTGAGGCTAAATCGCTGGTACCCAGCCTTCTTCGTTTATAAATAAGCCTTTACAATCTTCTCGCAAAGGGCGCAGGGCATATACGTAATACTCTTCTCCAATGATCGAGATTCTATCATACGGTCTGCTTAGCCCTTTTTTAACCGACTTCAAAAAAAGGAGGAGGTTCTCAATTCGTCGGGATCTTTTTTTTTATATTTTTTTTATGTATGTTCACCGATTACTCCGCCGTTTATGAACATATTTTGTTGTATTGGGTTGAGCTCCCAGGTGGTCCCATTTTTTTTTCAGAATTTTATCCCACCTCCAAGGGTGGGTAAAGGGGTAAAAACAGGGAATGAATTTCCATTTCGGGCACATATTAACCGATTCTCATGAAATTAAGAACGTAAATATAGTTCTTATAACAAAAAAATATGATGGTGACTTTGAGCTGATCTGATGATGGAAACGGAAGGCAGTCAGGGGAACTCCTCAACGGTATATAGCAACTACTTCGTCTTTAGGCTTGAATGATTCGTATTGATTAGTAGGACTTTTTGGTATCATTTGCACCTTTCTTTTGATTGAAAATTATTGTAAATAAACTAAAAACCATAAAATAAAATAATAATTAAAAAAAATAAAAAACCGACTTCAAAAAACCACTAAAATGTACCTAATAAATAATTTAAGGTTTACACAAATTCTACTCGTATGTGACAGTACAAATATACCTAAGCAGGAACTGTTCTTTTTTGAAGTTGGTGCCATATTTCTTCAGATTACTTTGTCCCCGCACCAACATCAAAAAAGAACAGTTCCTGCTTAGGTATATTTGTACTGTCACATACGAGTAGAATTTGTGTAAACCTTAAATTATTTATTACATTTTAGTGGTTTTTTGAAGTCGGTTTTTTAATTTTTTTAATTATTATTTTATATACTCGTCAGTACGAGTCTGTACGAGCACTAATGAAATTTTACCCTGTATTAACACGTACTTCCACATTTCTATTTACTATACACCTACGTATACGCTACGAATTATTCGAAGCGTACACTATTGTAAACACAATTTACCACTTATACGGTGAATCGTTTAACTCAACGACACTACATGTTCCACAAATCTACAAGAATGTGTAATACGGAAGGGTATACGTAGTATGAACTGAACTTAGAATTTAATTTAACTAGAAAGCAACGTCTCAGTTACCTACAACTGTTACGAACAACTTCATTTCGCTTTACCAAATTATTATACTCTAATAATGGTCTCGACGGTATTTATTTATAGACTTACATAATATGAAAACTATTATGAATACTACAGATACCTTGTAAATATTGTATGTATAGGCACATAAATAAAATAAGCAGCAAGACTGACTTCAGCCCAATTTACTTTCAAAACAATAGCTAAGTATACATATACACTAGGTATACCTAGATAATTCCGTATAGCATACACACACAAATTGCAAAAATAAAGGAACTAATATCAGTAATTTAATAATGCAATTGCCTCACTCCCAACAAACAATCTACTCTTATAAAATTATATGTATAAGGTCTAATCTCTTATAGTTGTTTTAAAATAGCTTTCATTATAACAATGTTCCTTATAATCGCATGACATAAGAAGATTTGGCTAATATTACCTTTATTCTTATAATTTGGTTGGGTTAACCATAACAAGTCCAAATTACATGGTTACAATAAGGATTGAAAATGTGTTATACTTGTAAGAGCATTTACAATGCTTTTAAGCCATATAATATTCAAAAGCCATATAAAAGCTTTTTATTTGGCTAATTGTTCTTATAATAGTAATGCATAAGGTAACTATGATACTTTTAACCTCATAGGAGCATTTTACATAATGTCTACCCAACAAACAATTCACAGCATTTTATATGATCTTTATAAGAATGAAAGCAATCCATATTCACTTACATAGCTATTAAAAATGTATTATTCTCCAGATGGTCATATTAAAAGATACCCACCACTTCTACTGCTACAAGTATAATGCCACAAAATTACCAAGCTGATACCAACAAATCACTAGATGGTCCCGTAAATGATTTTATGGAACATGACTATGTCTAATCAGTGAGGAAGATTATACTCAATACTCATATTATAACAGTACTTAGCGGTAGTGAACTAGATATTATACATTTATGGAGGTGAATGAAATGGATTTGGATATTCAAGGGGATATCAACTTTGGCCAATTCTGTCTGAAATTAAAAATGTATCGAAATATTTATGTACTCAACGTGGTGGGAATCTATGAAGGAAAATCAAATAAAACAAATATTTGAGAATCATGTTTTTTTTTTCAGTCACCATATTGGTGATAATCAGTAGAAGCATTAATCAATACGAGGGCTGATTCAATGTTTACAAAAGGGTGTTTTAAGGGCCGATGATTGTGTGGTCTCCGATTGCTTGGAACTGCAGATAGTTTTGATGCGACGACGTTAAAAAGTAATAAGTATAGCTAATAATTATTAATATAGCTACGGTAGGCATAATACTTGCGTCAAAGGAACCCTAACGATAGATAAAATGGCGATAGCTTATGAAACAAGTGTTGCCATTACAGAGCTTATAATCTTATAGATTTCTTATAGACGATGTGCGACTGCTGTTACCCTTGTAAAAGCGTTATAAAGAAACATGACTCAATAATTATTCACATTTTTACCGTAAAACTACTCAAATTCAAGGGCCCGTTGATATAATTACACTTTTTGTACCTCATTTTACCATACGTTTGAATTCCCACACAGTTTTCACATAAATGAGCAGAATATATACTCTCTAAAAAATAAATTAAATTAATTATAAGTACTTGGTTCTTGTCATCTGTCTTTATAATACTTGTTGACGCTGTCAAACTGTCAATAATCACTCAGGAAAACACTTACTGTAGAATCTCATACACTGATTAGCTATCTAATAGAATTTATCTTACCGCTATAAGTTTTACTCCCTTGTTGCTCGCCATAATAAAACACGTATAAGGTTGGTTGGCTTTATTGACGCTTTTCAACATGTCTCTTACAAGTTTATTGGCTTTCTATGAGCAATCCTTTTGCTTTTATTAGTTTGACTCTCTTGTTGCTTGCTATAATAAAGCACGTATAAGAAAAATAAGCTAACAATAAAACAATTATAAGAGGGCTTTGAGGTTATTGTCCTTGTAATTTGTGCCCAAACGCACGCTTATTAGCGATAATACGGCTTTTATAAGTAAATTATTTTTGGCATTATAAGCCACTATGAGAGTATTTTTTGTTTGTTGGGCTGTCTTGTTGCATTACTTCAATGAAACTTTTTGGTAGGTATACTTATACTTAAGTACCTACCTAAAACTCAATAAAATCCGATTGACAGAAATTCAATTAAAGCTAATATTAGCAGCAGTCTTGATTGTTTGAACCTTCTAGCTAGTAAGAAAGTTCCCTTCTGCCATTAAAGGATTAGGCTTGGAGCCGTTAAATACATACTGTCCCTCAAACTGGGTGAATCCTGAAAGTGCTACATCTTCAAGTGTATAAGTACGCGCGATGTTTATTAGAAAAATAAAGAATAACAGGCAGTGTCCCTGTCGCAGTCATCTGGTTGAATCTCCTATTTGATTGAATCACTAGCGATTTTTATAGTGAAGCCAACTCATCCCCAGACCAGAAGTCAGAAGAATGGTGTTAATGCATAAATGTTCGCTTTAATCATGAACTAGTTCAGTTGCTTACACTATAAATAGTATATAAATATAATAATGATAATAATAATGTCCTCCTAGCCGAATTTCGACCACGGCGGCCAATCTCATTTGAGATCAGCCATCTACGCAGGAGTAGATTATAGTGCCCAAGTGTGTGCGCAGTACACAGGAGCACTCTCTGTTCCATCACTCTCATAACCCAATGGGACGGATTGACCGACACGACTGGAGAGAGCTAGGCGCAGGACCGACTGCTTTACATGCCCATCCGACAGCATGGATCGTTTCACTGTTTCGGACATCAGGTGATCAGCCTTCTGTGTCCTAACCAAACTTAGAACCACAATTTAGAAACACAAATTGATGATCCCACCCGGGAATCGAACCCGGGACCTCTGGGTCATGAAGCGAAGCTTTTACCACTAGACCACAGAGGCAGTTAATATAAATATAGGTAGGTACCTACTGATGACTCAGATATTTCGGATACAGTCATCAGTGGGTTTGTAACTACAGTGTCCGTGTTCAAGTGTCCAGTCATTATCATTGTTTATGTATATTATGTACTTAGATAAGATTTTATGTTTTTAGCCTAGTAAAAAAGTTATGGTTGTGTTGAAGTTCGCCTTCTTCTATGGTTTTACTGGTGTAAGCCCTCCAGGGCCGACCCGCGCAGTCCCAACGGATCACGCCCGAACACACCACGAAGATTATAACAATTTAATAGGGCTTAGGGGGGATTTTTGGAAACCTTTCTAAGTTATTTTAATCAAGAGTGATATAGTGACGGATTGGCCGGATAAAAGGTTTCGGTTCACACGTAAATACGTAGATTAGGGGCGTTGATTAAAAAAGTTTTTTTTTAAACTAAGGCTGCAAGCTTTCAAGCAAGTATAATGTCTTTTTTGCTGTTTGATGCTATTTTGGTAGATTTGTTTACTATTTCAACAGTAGTCACATTTACCTATGAACGAATGTTAACATAAACGCAATGCTAATCGCAAAGCCAGGGAGCAGAGTATAGTGTTTGTGTAATAAGGTGTAGGTAAGTAAAGCGTTTGTTGGGGGAGGCTTTTCAGAATACCCGTTGGGAGGCTGCCTGATATCACGTCAGCTGTCACTCGTAAAAGAAAGTAGGCCAAGCCAATAGGTCCGGATCAGTACGCCACGTCGCGATATTGTAAGCTTTTCAAATTTTACTTTACTGCGCCATAAGTAAAAGGATTAAGCGAAAGTATTCTGGATTTTCCTAGAAGTTCGTAAAGGATCTGAGGCTACAAAGCTTGAAATGATTGATTTCTGATTAATTGAATGGTAAAAAAACTTACAGCTTTTGAAGCTCAGAATATCCGAATTAGCGCCTTAAAGCTGAGGTAGCTAGATAATCCATTTATTTCATGTGTGTCCTAGTAGGTATATCGAAGATATAATTTTTCTTACACGTAACTTTTTAATACTTCCTCGTTTGATTCTTCTTTGTTCTCAACGTTGACTTGTTTTCACATCAAACAAGACCGTTGACGGCAAACACTGCCTCCTCGCATCCCACGACGACGTTATCTCACACGCACCCACACGACAAACACGCTCACTAACGAACCATTGTGGAGCAGTAACTTTATTTATAGATATACTTAGTATACACATACAGGAATACAGGGTGTAAAAGTGATGCTCCCGAAAAAAACACTACATTGATTGGCTGATTTTCCAAATGAAACAAAGTACCTATGTGTATATATTTGTAAAATATACTCACGTGCAAAGAAACAGTTCCACTTACAAAATTCCGGAACTAAATGGCCTCAATTTTTTATAGATTCAGGGCAGATTTTTCAATGGTCAGATAAACGTTATGTGAGGAATAAAATTGTTGCTGTCTGTCTACAATTATTCAGATGTGACAGCATCAGAATTATTCCTCAGATAACATTTATGTGACCATTGAAAAATCAGCCCAATAGGATATTTGAGTGGATGAATATCAAACTGCCATATGTCCACCTACCCGAAAAATTCACTTTTTGATTTGGTCGTGTTCTCCGTTAAAATGTCAGTTTGCCTATTCCCTTCAAAATTCAATAAGTGCAAGGCATTCATGAGAAAAAAGCCGTTTAAAAAGTAAGTTTTATTCAAATTCTATTACCTAAGTCTCAGCGTTTCGCATTTCAAATATACTAACAAGTCCATTGCGGCCAATCACAGAGCGTAATTTTTTCAACATGGCGTCTGTCTTGCTGGGAATTTCGAGGTTGTAGTTTGCGGTCCTAGTGTTTTTTAACTAAAATGAATGAAAATGTGGATCAAATTGTTATTGTTGAGCTCGCAATAGAAACAGGTTGAAGACTATAGCGAAGAAAGCAAGGAACACTATGGAGAAGTAAGTTTAAAACCCCTTTTTTCCAACCCACGTAGCATTTTCGTAGTAAACACAGGGCATTATCGGGAAGAATATACAGTAGGTACCTACATTTTGGCCAGGTTTTATTTTTTTCTACCTCTATTACCTATATACTTTCTGTTTTGTATAACTTTTGAAGGGCCAGTTGATTTTGTAAAATAAAATGTTTAAAAAATATTAATAGGTATTTATCAAACAACTATAAGTCCTAAAGATTCATATCAAATCAGCATAAGTCCTGTATGGGCATATCAAACTGCTATAAGTCCAAACTGTTTTTTTTAACTTTTCCGCCTATCTATGAGTGTTATAATGGATTTGTTTATTAAAATACATTCTTAAGATCACAAGTCGACTGATTAAATCACGGGGCAAGTTCTATGACCATTAAATAATACAGAAAACAAAAACCTCCATTTCCCAAATTTTGCGTGGAGGTGACATATATGGCAATTTGATATTCATCCACTCATTTGTACAAAATGTTTACGTTTTTAGTTGATAATATTCTGGTAAGATTTTAAATGTCCTTCAATATTGCAGACAGCATCATTTCCGCTCAGGAATATCTTGGTGATTTTCTGACTGGAACTTTTTCATTGCCCGTCAGTGTCATGTGTTTTTTAATCGACCTCCGATACATAGATTTCTTTTTTTGCATTATCAATTTAGGTTGTTGCGGTTACTATAACCCGGCAGATTTATGTGATCTCGTTGGTAACACAAACCCATTCGGTGTAGATGGTATTTTACGTTGTTCTCAAGGTCTCAATTTAGAACAAAGAGTGCATTCTCTTATCTATCTGTATTTGCGCTAAGTGTGTTATTGTTACTGATAACATTATGTCAAGTAATACAAGAAGGCACTTAGCGAGTATATGCTCCTTTGTGCACTAATGGAAACTGTCTCTAATGCGTGCAGGTAATAGATATCTACCAGGAGTTCAGACAATGCTAGATGTGCACTCAATTGATTACGACAATAGCGCCATTATGTACGGGCTTCTGTGGCGTATACTGCTATTTCGACAAAGATCATAGGAGAATCGTCATTGTGTTCCAAGTTCCTTCCGTCTTCTGTCTCCCCATATCCGTAGGTTCATTTTTTAAATTTGGGTTAACTTAGTCTTATGACCTAACTTAACTTACTCTTAGGACTTATTTTCTTGGTTATCCTTTATCCTCCTATTATGTCAACTTTCATAAGTTTCATAACTCATGATAAATTAGATTTATCGTTCTCTAAACCAGTTCTATGCTGACAGCAGTGATGTTATAAATCACTCTCTTTTATATCACTTTTAAAATGTAACTCAGAGAAATCTTTGAAGGTAAGCACTTACATTAAACACTAAACTTGTGCTACTAGCTTTCAAATATTACATAAAGAGCAAACTCTTCATAAACGAGAGCGTCAGCTGTCTCCAATTTGTCTGCGAATTTAAAACTGAATAATGAGTCTCGGTATTTCTGTGAAAACAATAAGCTGTGTAAATATAAATAGACCATTTGTATCGCACTTGTTTCGCTCACCGCACTTTCAAAAGAATCCATTACGTAAAACATTTTACGAACAAGTGACTGCTGATGGTGTGAATTTGCAAAATTGCAACTCGTTTGGTTTTGCCCATCATGTTTCACTGTTACAGTCAGATATACAAGTTACTCAGCTATATTATCATGAATATCATATCATGAATTCGATTCATTCCTCGCTCCATATCCCGTGGAAGTGAGTAACAATGAGGGAACGGTTGCAAACGCGGGGCGACTAGGTTGCCGCCCCACATCGCTCGCTACGTATTAATAGCTCCGACCCGAGTGCATGCCTGCCCGCGCTCACACTGCCAGTGTCAAGTTCATTACTTCAGACTAGAGATAGCTACGCTAAGCAAAAATACGGGATGAAAATAACACTGAAGTTGAAATTCATGAGGAAGTCTAAACCATGGAATATAATCTGCACTATATCTCTTATGTCCTGGAAGTGTGAGCACACTGTAACTGAGAGATAGTTTTAATTAGTAGTGATGCAAATTATTCTGGATCCGGAAACATGCTTGTCTGGTCCTTCGGGCCGGATAAGACAGACATGTTTCAGTATTGATATTGTTGGTGTGTATATACAGCAGTACTCTTCTCGAGATAGCCCAGGGTGTCATTGACTCCGTATGACAGAATTGCCAGACGCACGTCGGGGAATTCACAATTCCTACTCGTCTCTTTTCATTGACAAATGTGACGCCGCCGGTTACCTGTTAGTTCACTCTCGTGCCGAATACGTCGAATACCACGCCTATAACAATATCAACAATACGCCCACGCTATAGTTAGAGTGAATTAGAACGAACAAAGCTTATGCTTCATAGGACACATTGTGTGGAGGAGACAAGCTTTTGAAGTTTGTTAATTTGTTGACTGTTATAGAACTGGTACCTAAATGTAATTTTAGCAAGAATCGGGGGTAAGTTTCTAAACGAATATTCTCTGTAAGTGGAAGCCTCTTTGTGCACCTAATTTACCTTCAAAAGGGTCACTTATAAGATAGTTTTTGGGTGTTATTAATAAAGTAATAAATAATTTGTATGTTTTGTATATTATATACATATATGTATAGAATCTAGACCAAAATACATAAGTGAAGAAAATAAATTGGGACTGCCTCAAAACTTTCCGACCAAAAACAGAGGAGGCAATAAATAGTTTAGGTAAGCTGATTCCCTAGTAAATAAGCTCAAAGTATAAGTGGGACAGCAGTGTACCAGGGTCGCAGTGGTACCAACAAGTAGACGGCTGATACTTGGTGGCACGGTCGATGGGCACATTTTGTTTTTTAGGTGGTGATACTAAAAGCACCTTTTTTAAAGTACTTTTTACTTGGAGTTTAATTATAATAAATAAAAATAAAGATAATAAGAAAGACAAAAAAACATCTAAATATTTATAAACGAAATACAATTCTAAAGTTTATTTTCATTTGGTAAATAAACTAGCAAAAACATTGCAAAAAAGTTTAAAACAGTTTCAGAGGAAAAAGGGGAGAGCTTGTTTTTGCTGCCCTCTATGCAACTTTTAATAAATGTTTGTTTTTCGCCGGAATGTAAGCATTGGACTAGCACTAACATAATGCCGGTTCTAGTTATGCAAATGTTTGATGGTTTTTTGTAGTTAACAAAGTAAGTAACCTACTGAAAGTGAAATAATAACTTACATGCAAAACATGAATAAATGCGTTAACAACGTTAAAAATGATAGGCTACATGGTAGCTACATAATAAAGTAGATGCAGGTCAAAAAGGGACTATTCATATTCATCCAAAGGAGATAAAATATGTATGATATAGGTTAGTACGAATCCACATTCGTTCAGATTTAGATAATAAATTGCAGTTTACTGGGTGGCATCATGTCATGGCAGCAGGTAGACTTGCAAAAATAAGGGAATAATCTTAAAAGGGTCAGTTTTTTGTTATCTACAAACAGAAGTAGGTAAGTACTTATTTATTTTAATCCCATGAGCCGTTTTCCTTGACAACTGTCAGTTGAGCTTTTGGGTAAGCCGATAGATGGCGTGAAAACGCAGTGTACCAACTGTCAAAAATTACATAGAGAGCAAAGAGTACTAAACTCAGAATAAGAACTCACTAGTTGTGATTAAATGTCGGGTGGTAGCGCGAGCCATCCTTCCGAGGCTCAGACTGCATGTGGCTTGGGATAGTGCTAAGTATTCTGTGAATAGTTCTACCCGCGCCGTTTGAACGGGTGCTGCGTGCGAGAACTGATTTTCTATTTTTATTTATTGTATGATCCTAAATAAGATCCTAAAGAAATACTTACAAGACAAGATGAGAATGTGTGCCGCCTCACAGAATAACATGTGATCTGAGTGTGTTCTGAGGGTTTGACAGTTGGTACAACCCTACACAATGCCATCTATTTCTCCAAAAAGGAACTTTTTTTTTTTTTAACAAACGCCTCATTGATCGGTTAATATTGTCAAATTGACATTATGAATTGATAAAAATAATAATACAGTTTCAAAGTATCGACTTACCTACCTGGTTACTTATGGTGTTTGTTCGTTTTCCTGGTTTTGCTTAATAAAACTGGTGTAAATAATTGACAATAAGTACTTAGCTAGAATTAACCACATAGGTAATGAAGCGCAAAGCTTTAGCTTAAGTTGTAGGAGGAGGTTTGTAAAAAAAGCAAGTTCAAGCAATAAACCGACTAAATGAAGTAACTCAACATAGAACGAAGCCTTAACCTTGAAAAAATGTTGCTTTTTGAACATACATAATATGTACTTACATAATAACGGCTAATTGGCCCTCAAACAAGGACTAATAAAAATGAGAATATAAAATTACCTATGACACCAACACTCACCTTAGAGCTTAAAGCCAACTGCTCACAAAATCAAATTTGATGGCACATAAAAATACCACTCAACAAAATACAGTTGTCACACCGAACACTTAACTTATAACATGAGAATTACAAATGCACCAGTTTCAACATCCGCGAGCACTAACTTTCACAACATCACAACGGATTGCAGTTCCATTTTCGAATAGGTTTTGATAGTGATGATCCTGTTTTTGTCCACGTGATGTGGCGGCACCGGCCGGTCGTACACAGCCCGCCGACGCGCGGCAACCACTGTCAGGCGGCCAGCTGGCCGGAGGTCCGCGCCACTCTGACGGGCAAACTTGGAACTAATGCCGCCTCCAATACCGAACGGAATAACATCGTTTTTGTCACTTTTGTGGCTATGGTATTGACGCGGCTATTTGAGATGTGCGTCATTTGTGCGGTTGTTCTAGAATTTTTGGAATTATTTTGGAAGCTATAAATAAGTTCGTAGTGATACTTTAGCAGTACTTATTTATGAATAAATTGTGGTACTTATATGTATAAATGTGAGCTTAATTTTGAATAAATATTTTACATATTTCTACTTTGCCTAAAAATATTCATTTATGTAAAACTAAATAAGTACTAACTTAAACATAGCTAAAGTTATGCCTTTTTACAGTTTTACGCCTATTTGTGCGCACGAAAGGAGCAGTGTCATGGCGGCTCTCTGGCGGAGGGAATATTGACTCGGCAAGTCGAGAGTGCGCATGTACTGAAGCATGCGTTTGTGCCCTAAGTTTCTCAAATAAAGAGAAAAATCACTTTATGTCCTCGCAGACAAGTAAATCCTAGCACGTCCAACTTGTGGCGCCGAGGTTCAGCTGCCTTCAGCGTTGTCGATTCTGCCCAGCTCTTGTTATTGTTGGTTCCTGAGAAGCGAATGTTGCGACTTGCGGTGCGACCTTGACCGTATACCATTTTAGCGCAGTGTTTTAGTGGCACTCGGTAGGTTGAACCTGAATTAAGGTAGTGAATGGTTCTGGCGTGAGCCTCGTAAAAGTTATGATTAACTTTCGTACTCGTACCCATATTTTCTAGCTTGCTGAATGAAGTGAGTTTAGGGCTTTTAGTTTAAAAAAAATATGTTAACCCTAATAGAAAATCGCAGTTTCATATGAGTTACGTATCTGTCTGTCTATTTGTGCCAAACTAACGTTTTCTAAAGTTCTGATTCTTTGGATTACTTAATCCAAAGAATCAGATACTTTTTGTGTGTATTGTGAAAAAGCTTAATCTATGTGTTTCAGTTATTTCCCTAAAATTATTTACCACAATAAGTAAACTATTTCAGAAAATAATAGTAAAGAAAATATTCTTGATAACAAGTTCCTTTTTAAACAAATCTAATAAAGATTAAGGAAGTAACAGGAAATGGGCACCGTTATTAATCGTCAGCTTACGACGACGACGACGACGCTATTTATGAAACTTACTGATTCAAGTCGGATCTGTCTGTTCATTTTCTTCCCTATTTCGTAAGGAGGTAGAACGTTAAGTATTGGCCTTCAGCCAGGCTTCAGATTTTTCTACGGCCATCACTTTTTTCGGCGTTTTTCTCTTCAGAAGGGGAGGAAAGCCATTACGTAGATTTATGGTATCAAAGGCAAAAAGAGTTCGGATATTTGGAGCCTGCGTTACAATTTACTGCCGGGAACAAAGCAGCCAGGCGATTATTAATTTAATAGCAGTTTTTATTAAAACAGCAGGTCAGAAGTACGGTCAGCATCATAAGTGGCTGTATACTTTTGTAACTTGTTATACATAAACTAGAGAAGCATAAAATCAAAATGTGATTTGTTCATCGCTTCCAAATGATGGGAAAACAAAAAATGGATGGGAAAGAACTGAAAAAGTAAATGGCGATCATAAGTTTACATTGACAATACACTGATTGGATGTTTGAAACCTTCAGAAGCTGTTGGTACCTAAGTTTAACAAGGTACAAAAGTGTATAGCTATATACCTACATACTTCATGAAGCTAACTGTACTGCTACAACAC
Organism: Plutella xylostella; assembly: GCF_932276165.1. Taxonomy (NCBI): domain Eukaryota; kingdom Metazoa; phylum Arthropoda; class Insecta; order Lepidoptera; family Plutellidae; genus Plutella; species Plutella xylostella. The sequence continues at coordinate 4,894,335 of NC_063992.1, read as the reverse complement.
AGGGTGGATTTTTTGGAAGTAAAATTTATGTAATATTTTAGTGATAGGTGCCTTAACGATTTCAGCTATGTAACATAATATATGCAGTAGAAAGTTAGTTAGTTTTACAAGATAAAAGTAAGTCCTACTTAATGTTTCATTAAATTAAAATTAAGTCATCAGTTAAATTAAAAGAAGAAGAAATCGTTACTGCTATTGAAAAAACACGCACTCACCAAAAAGTTACGTTTTTTTTTAATTTAAAAATAAGTACAATTTTCTTTAGTTAAAGTATTTTATTTAGTAATAGCAGTAATAGAAAAAAACTCATTTAAGGGCGCTATCTGTCGAAATAGCCAAGAATGAGTGAACGAGTCGGCAAACTAACATCGAAATAATAATATCCAATTTCAGACTGTAGTTCAAGTTGAGGAGATAGCAAGGAAGTTACCAATCATTTCACTAGAGGGCTTAGCCTTTGTTTTAGCTTAGCCCACAAAGTTGGGTCCTCTCCCTCTTCCTCCGAACTTGTAGACGCCCTCTCAAACTAAAAAGTTATAGCGTTTACTGCTAGATGGCGCTGCTTAGCAATAATTCTCATTTAGAACTATTCTATACAATGTAAATGGAGTAGGTATACAATATAATGATATAATACATATTACAGTTGAATTACCTATATTCAAACAATATACATGTGTGGCATTTGTATTTACGTATCAAATGTCTAATGATAATGGGATTTAATTAACAGCTGTTTATATTCAGTATTAAGTTAATACGCATGTGTAGAAAACGGGAAGAAAAAATTATCAATAACATTTATCTACTTTTATAACTTATATCTAATTATGAGGCTTGTTGTAAGTATATATTTATACTCATGCAATTAAAATTACATCTTAATTTCTGAACGGTTATTTGCTATATTATTTATTCTTATACAGGCAGTGGTGAAAAGTAATATAGTAAGCAAACAATACTGTATTATGTATTGGTAAATGTACACATAAATTTTGCGCGTACTATAAGGTAACTCTTACATAACTCTTGTATTTCAGCACTGACATAAGGTAACTCTTCGATAACGGTGGTCTTTCAGTATGGCTTTCCGAATAAATACCTCTTTCAAAAGGCTATATTTCTTGCACGGCCCATTTACTTTAGACGAAGTAAGACTACTTTATAAACGTGAACGTTTTACATAATGAATGATATCTGTTTCGCTAATGTTCATTGAATAATCAAAATCTTTGAGATTTAAGTTAGCAGTAGTTTACACAATGTGCACCGAGTAGTAGCCCAGTAGCTTTATATTCTAATGTTTACTACCGCTCCCGGCTGTAAGCTCCAGTTTAAAGGCTATAATGGCGTGTATTGTAGTTACGAGTAAGTATTATTAAATGGAGTTTGCATGATATTGGCTTTCTAATAGAAAAGTTAAGAGACAATTTATAAGTATAAGGAACATACTTTTTAAAAAATCATAGGGTTATGCTTTAATCACGTGATGTATGTTATGTTTGAATTATGTATGTTTCAAAAATGTAGGTACTCACCAACAACACCTTGATGTCTCTCCCTCAGCTTATTCCTCAGGATCCTCCTCCTCAGCCGGCTCAGCACCAGATCAGCCTCGTCCAGGCTCTCGGAAGAACTCGTGCACATCCTCATCAGGTCATTCACAGAGTACCTTCTGCCAATGAACTCATTCCTGCGCTCCCTATGTTCATTCTCCGATATTCCCCGTCTATATATTTTCAGTCGCTTTTTGAGTTCGTAATCCGCTGCCACGTCAGAGGGGACATTGCAAAGGTCCTCGGAAGAATGGTCCCTGCGCAATCTGCCGGGCTTCCAGGCTTTAGTTCTATTCATTGGTGGACGTTGCACGAAACCTATTGTTTCTCGGCCGCGCGCCGCCCAATCCGGATTACAGTCAGTCCGGTGCGGTAAGCTTTTTAAATATGTATTAAGGAAGGAGATTTTATTATTTGGTTGCGTATAGGAAACTCCGGAATGCGAACGCTTTAAGCTCTCCCTGCAGTCTTTAGTACAATTGCTGTTGTCGTTAAAGGATTTGGATTTGAGAACCACTGGAGTTTTTGTGTCAATAGGTTTGATTTTGATAGATTCGTCGGTGCACGTGTCACTTGTTGATGATTTTATGATAATTTTATTCGTGTTAATATTTTCATCCTTTGGTTTTGGCACATAAACATAGTCCTCTGAATCACTCATTTCATTATCAGTACTTTTTAAACTACTTACATCACTGGATAAGTCTGAATGAAACGGAGTTGTTTCAATACTATTGGGTTGTAAGTATGGCTCGTAACCTTTAGTGGTAAGATTATTTGGAATGTTTGTTATACTTTCGTCATTCTTTATTACATATCGTTCATTTAGTTTTTCATCGATATTATTATCTTGTATTTTAAGAGGAGCTCTGAATACTCTGGTGTATATAATATCACCGGATATAGTGTTATGTTTCTTTAAGGTTCTGTTATGAATAACATGCCTGAAATCTTTTTCTCTTAAAGATTGAGAGTTTTTTAGTGCTGGAACATCAAAATCGGAACTTTTTATTGATATGTTGTCATCGTTTGTTTCTACTAAAAGATTTCCATCACAATCAAATAGTTGTATTGTGGGAAACCTTACACTGGGGGAGAGGTTCCTTGTTCTAAGCTCCCATTTCCTTTGGTTTGGCTTTCTTAACTGAATCCGTATTACATTATCGTCTATAATAGGTCCATCACTATCCATATTTTCATCGTTCTCTGCCATGATCTCATGTAGTTCCCTCTTATGTACTCTACCACAATTATAGTAATATAATTATTATAACATACGCTAATTTATTTGTTTACAGTTAACGCGTTCTCCTATGTATTTTGGCGTTGTGCCAAAACAAAGTAATTCAGGCGCGGTTTGTTCAAAATAGCATATTTACATTTTTTGTTGTTCACTTTCATCACATTCCTTATTAAAATTAAAAAGAGCACTTATAACACTCGCGGTCGCTTTAGCATGACATGAAACTATAACTGAAGCGTCCAGTGGGGCTCACGGCATAATTATGCAATGTTCGTGTGGATTGCGCGCAATTGCTTCGGTTAATGAGTTTGCACAGATGACTTGGATTCCGTTGATGGGGATGCTAGATAGGGCCAGCAGTCACAGTTCCAGCCAGCCCCGGCCAGGCTAGGCAGACCCGCGGCCCGTGGCGTTCCCGAGCACTTTTCTTCCGGGACGCTCGTTGCGAGGGTCTCGGCGCTGGTTTCTGCCCGCTCGCGACTCTAGTCATGTCTGCACTAAGAGAGAACAGCTGTGTACACGGAGAATACTATAAATAGAGAGCATTGGTTGGCTAGTTCCCCTTGAACCTAGAAACGTTGTGAGTTACGTCAAATGACGCGCCGGCTGCACATGCTGACACAGTTTGCGTGATACGAGTTATGCAAGATATGAACGCAATTACTCTAATGGATACGGTTTTAAGGTGATATTAATCTTGACAGATTAGTTTTGCATTTACCTAGAGTGTAATATATGTACTTACAGTGCCACAAACTTATCTGTTCCGGTGAGAGCTCACATAAATGTCTAATATTTCTTAATTCAATAAGATTTTAAGTTTGCTCGTATTTTTAATTCGCTCTTGCAGTGTTGATAAACCTATCTAATCTTTTACAATATACTATTCATTAGTAAGTAATGAGATATGGATCAATTTAGTTCGCTCTCACCGGAACAGATAAGTTTGTCGCACTATAGTTACTTTTGTGACTTGAGTCGTTTATGAAAATGTAGTTAATTATATAATCTGGACAAAAACGGGTTCATGGTGGCTAAGAAGAAAAAAGCATAATAATGTATTTTTTATGAAAAATTTCATAGACACTTGAAACGGACCCGTAGCAAGCCGCGGTTAGAAATTTTAGCATCGAAACTATATTTTTTGCCAGCCAATAATACTTAACTAGATTTTTCATGCAGAGTTATGAATCGAACTTGGCGGATTTTTAACCCTAAAACAATGCAAATGTCAGCAGCAAATCAATTTAGAATAATAATCCCTGTGTTTATAAATTACACAGTCAGTGATGTTTAGTTCACTGAATTAATTATCGAGTCAAGCACATGAGTGCTCTTCACATTAATAGGCGCTGATTGATTGTGGACTGTGCCGGTTAATTATCATTTTCCTTTCATTAAATTTATGATCATCAAATACAACAAATATGTCATTGGTTTTCAATTGACTAAATTGGTCAAAATATTTGTAAGTAGGTATTATTTTTATTAGTTTGCCTTCGTGCAAATGAAAATTCGTGATTATTCAAATAGAAACTAAAAAATATTAACCAAATAGGAACATTTACGGTCTTATCGCGAGATACTCACGGGAACGACATTACCTACTGCTAAATACTACACTATATTCATCATTAGCCTATAGCAGTCCACTGCTGGACGTAGGCCTCTCCTAAAGCACGCCACTGGATGCGATCTTTAGCTTTCCGCATCCAATCATAACTAGCCACCTTTCGCAAGTCGTCACCCCATCTAGCCGGAGGGCGACGCATACTATGTTTGCCTAGTACTACACTATATTGTGAAGTGCCAACTGATAATGATAAGTTTTAAATTAGATTCATAGTAAACATTGAGTCACTAACAGAGCGTGATTCACTCAGACTTCACTGATGAAGGTCTATTCAACATGTATGGCCCGAGACGAGACCTTTATGTCTATATTTAGTTATTCTCGTAACTACATCATTAATAATGTGTCTAATTACTTATGGCGATTTATGAACTTACTAAAATCATTCTTGCATCCACATTGTTATTTGCAAATTTTCGGTGGTGGTAACCCCACAATACTTAGGTAAATGTCACGGCATGCCCATAGAACAACTCGGACTCGGGATTCCTATCGAGACCATTGTAAAAGAGGTGCTTTGTATGTTATGTTTTGATCTTTCTATCCCTAAAGTATACTTTACTATTACTTCTACATGCAAAAAATAATAATAATTGACTTAATTAAAATCTCCGTCTCTCCAGGCATGGGTGAGCGTGGAATAATAACTCGCCCAAGTTTTTCTCTGCGAGTGACGGGTTCACGCTATATTCCGGTCGAAGACACAATTTCATGAAACTGTCAGAAATATATAATAAAACTTTAGCTGCCATCAGACGAGCATTGCTTGTAGCAATGATATTTAATTTAAGACCTATATAATAATATTTTTCCTCCCTGTATGTATTGTATTCAATAGTCACGGTACGGGTCCAATATCGCTGTCGATAAACTAGTGTCGATATAGTGACGTTTATCTACGCCGATAACGGAGCCGTGAAGCAAGCACTGCTAGGTATAGTTAAATGCCTAGATTCTACTAATCAATTTAAACGCGTCAACGTCACACCACACAGCTGTGCATAGTAAGTGAGCTGTCAAGTTGCAATTTACCACGAAATTGGTACGCACAGAATTCCGTCAGAATTCTGAAACATACCCTGAAATCCATAATATTTTAAATTTTACTTTGAGGGTAGTTTTAGTTGGACATTTGCATGTAAAATGTAATTAATATAATTAACATCTAATTAATTATACTTAGGCACTGTGTATACAAGCGGTAAGTGAAAATGTGATCGGTGAAAGCATTGGGATGGGAAAAAATTAACAGAAAAAACAATTATTGGAGTAATTCTTCCGATTTTAGATTTAGCCCTTTAAAATGTACTTTGGGTATCACTCACTTAGTAATTATCGACGATAGATTGGAACCCAGCTCCGGTAGTGAATAAAATCTATTGGTATCACGAGTAATCACGACATTAATCTTGAACTTCTTACTTCCTGACTTTTAATATATTTTATTTGACAAGGCTCTGGGTGGTTGCCAGAGTTTGAGTGCCATTCATCGAATCTGGATCTTTGATCATGATGTATTGCAGAAATAAAGGCCAATTGATAAAATAGCAGCATTTACAATTAATTACGATTAATAGTAATACGTTACTAAATTTCGAATTGTCAGGACAAATGGCAGAATCCTCTATAAAGAGCTGATGTTCTTCAAACGACTGAACAGGTCATTAAAGTAAAATGATACCAAATTTCGAATTTAAAGTAAATATTTCTATGTCTTATGTCTAGGTTAAACTTATAACACTCTGCTTTTACGCCGGTGCGCGGTGGTTAAAAACGTTAAAGTCACTTAAGTTGCAGAAATTTCCTATTTTCTGATCTCTTAAGGCCGTATACTTACTTACTGATTACTGATTACGAACCAGGCAGCGAGCGGCAGTGCTGATTTCGCGTGCAAAATATCCATAGTAAATGGCATAAAGATTATTTTAGGTTTAAGCGAGTAGTAGAAACGGATCCCACACATCGAACACTTCAGTTAATAATGTAATCCTTATGTCTATCGCACTAACGATCACTGCATACAGTTTGAGCATAGCTCGTGTTCAGGTACAGACATTGTACTAAGCTTGGCTAATTCGAATGCTCTCCGGTTAACACGCACAAACGGATTGTTTCGCATTTCGCACTTAGGATTTCAGTTGTAATACCAAGTGTTAATACCAACCCGCACTGGACTAGAAAGAAAGAAAGAAAGAGACTAGGCCTAAACCCTTCCTTCATTGGAAGGAGACCCGTGCCCCAGCAGTGGGGACGTGATGGGTCGTGATGTACTGGGTACTTTGATAACGAACACTTATTTGAAGTGCATAAAAGTCACTCATGCATGTGTCATGTCGGTGAAACCTGAGACCCAGAGATCTAAAATTTTACAACTTTCAGTTTTCGGCGGTTGCAAACTTAACTTTGTCTGAACCTTTCAGATATGCCTTTCAGATATGTGAGGACATCTCTCACACGGCCATCCGACCGCAAACTACACTGAGAGATACATATTAAATATAAATATCAACACCAAAGACCCGAGTACAAATCTGTCTTCAAAAAAATATCTACCCCAGCCGAGAATCGAACCCGGGACCTTCGGCATAGCAGTCAGGGCCACTAAACACTACACCATTCGACCGTCTAATGTCCTAAAACCCTGTCGTGGGTCTCCACATTATGTCATCATATGGGGTCTCTTGGTCTCTAGAGGTTAAATTACGTAGGAACGAAAAATGGCTAGAATGTCTCATGTTACAAATTAGGTATATTTTCTGTCCCAACACTCCCAACTATAGTTATAATGTTTATAGCATGCTACTACCAGGCCCGGGGCTAGACGGGTGACAAACTGAACCCCTATTTAAATATGTTGGAAAACGTATTTTATTTATTCCATATGATCGATTATTAATCGAATTCCAGTCCGCTCACATAACAAAGTAATCGCCGTCCCTATTTTAGATTGGCAAAATATTGCAGAGGTGTATACTGTGACGTGTTCTAACTGGCAAAGAGAATTCGCCTTTACCTCTCTGTGATAAGAGTCACGGGGGTTGTTATTTTCTTGGTCGTCTGGTACGGTCGGAAGCTGCAATATTGCAATAATTTGTTGGCTGCCAGTCCCGCCCGCGGCGGCCGCGTCCCGTGCGATCTGAACATACTGGATGTGATGTATTAGATGTTGGAATCACAAAAAATGCTTTTAGTTGCACGGTCGTCTTTATAAGTAGTTTTACAGCGTAGGCACGTTGTCAATCTAACAAGTTGCCAATTTTTTAATGAATAAAAGTGAGTGTTTTGTGAGTTTGACGATGAAGGCGATGATGCAAAAAAAGGTATAATAAGCCGAAAGGGTCATTCTTAACACCCATTGTTTTAGAAGTTTTGAAAATTCACGATAAAAAATATGCTTTTCCCCAGAAACTTTGTGTAGGGTATGCTTAGTGAGTTACGAATATTGATTGAGGGTAGCATATGTGTCATTCATTCTGGAAATAAAGTGCGCTCGGTGAACATCAGCTCCCTGGTTTTATTGGAAGATATCCCCCAGGATAGGGACTTCACAGTGGCGACGAAGAAAAATCGGTGCCGGGACATTTGTGCGCGTGTAACGAAAAAAATTCGCGTCGAAAACAATGTCGGTCGGCAAATTAGCGGAGTTCCAAGTGCGCGGCGGCACGTGGTCGTCATACGTAGATAGACTCGAAATGTACTATAAAGTGAATAAAATAAGTGCCGACCTAAAACTACCTATATTAATTGCGAGTATGGGTGATGAGGCCTACGAGTTACTGGTGAACTTGGCGTGTCCTAGTAAGCCGTCGGACATAACCTATGAGGCCGCGTGTGACCTACTACGTGACCATCTGCAGCCTTCCCCGTCGGTGTGGGCGGAACGGTTCAGGTTCAGACAGAGGCGGCAAAGCGCAGAAGAAAACGTTTCGGGTTACGTGGCCGCACTCAAAAAGGCGGCACGTCTTTGCAACTTTGGAGATAAGCTGAACGACAACCTCCGGGATCAGCTCGTGTGCGGGCTGAGGAGCGACGTCATTCGTCAGCGCCTGTTCGCCGAGGACGACACATTGACGTTCACGAACGCGGTGAAGCTGGCCACGTCACTGGAAGCGGCGGAGATAAACGCGGCAGCGGTGGAGGCGCCGGGAGCCAGTGGCGGCGGCGGCGGCGGCGGGGCGGCCAGCTCCGGGGGCGCGGCCAGCTCCGGGGGCGCGGTGCATGCGCTCGAGCTGGCGCAGCAGGGGCGCGCGCGCGGGCCGCAGCGGGGCGGCGGCGGCGGCGCGGGCGGCGGTCCCCACAGCAGCCGGGGCGCTGGTAGCTACAGCAGCAGCGGCGCGGGTGGAGCGGCGTTCAATGGAGCCGACGGTTGGCGTCAATCGCGGGGCCACGAGGCAGTGACGGCAGCAGGGCCCGGCCGAGGGGCATGTCGTGCTTGTGGTGCGCGCAACCATTCGGAGAATAGTTGTCGTTTCCGGGACTATGTGTGCAGCCGGTGCAGGGAGACGGGCCACCTGAGGCGGGTGTGCCCGCGTGCGGCGGGGCGCGGGCGGACCGCGGGCGGCGGCGGCGGCCGCGCCCCGGGCCGGGTGCACTACGGAGCGACCGCTGCGGAACCTGACTCCTGGGAGGAGAACCTCGGCGAGGGCGCCGATCTCGAGGAGGCGTTACACAGCTTGTGTCTAAACGATTACAGAGCGGTGAGTGTACCTATGTGTTTAGACAACAAAATTGTAAAAATGGAAGTTGACACAGGAACAGCTATATCCTGCATTAGTAAACAACTGTATGAGGAATTATTTTCACATAGAAAAATTGAGAAAAATAATATTTGTCTCAAGTTTATTGATGGCTCTAAAGTTCGTCCTTTAGGTATAATAAAACCTTTAGTTAGGTATAAAGATAAGGAAGCTATCTTAGATTTATTCGTAATCGAAGGGGCAACAACGTCTTTATTAGGTCGTCAGTGGCTGGCAGAACTAGGTGTAGTGATACCTAGTTTCAATTGTAACAATGTTAGCGGTGACTCACAGCCTTTGAATAAAGACATATGTGTTTTGTTGGGCAGGTATAAGGAGTTGTTTTCGGGCGGACTGGGTCGGTACACTGGCGGCGCGGCGCGGCTGCGCGTGCGCGAGGGCGCCCGGCCCGTGTTCCACCGCGCGCGGCCGCTGCCCTTCGCGCTGCGGGAGCGCGTGGACCGCGAGCTGGACGCCATGCTGGACGCCGGCGTCATCGAGCCCACCGACTGCTCCGACTGGGCTTCTCCTCTGGTACCCGTTACAAAGGCTGATGGTGGGTTAAGAATTTGTGCTGATTACAAAGCGACCTTGAACCCCGTCTTACTGGTTGATAGGTATCCGTTGCCTAGGATAGATGAGGTACTCGTAGGACTCAATGGGGCGCAATATTTCTCAAAAATTGACTTGAGTCAGGCTTATAACCAGGTAGAACTCGATGATACTAAGAAATACACAGTAATAAACACTCATAGAGGTTTATTCACGTACAATAGACTAGTGTACGGCTTAGCATCGAGCTCGGGCATATTCCAGCGCATTATGTCGACATTATTAAGCGGTATTCCAAACGTAGAAGTTTTCCTTGATGACGTCATCATAGGCGGACGGACGGAGGCGGAGCATTTAGAAGCATTAGAGGCGGTATTCCAGCGGTTGCAAAGTAAAGGATTAAAACTTAAAAAGTCTAAATGCATTTTCTTAACCGATGAGGTGTCGTATTTAGGTTATATTGTTTCAAAAGACGGCATTAAAACGGATCCTGCTAAAGTTTCAGCTATTACTAAGATTCCCCGGCCGGAAAACGTTTCCGAATTACGATCGTTTTTAGGTCTAGTAAACTTTTATGCAAAATTCGTCAGAAACATAAGTGCTACTTTAGTACCGTTATATGATTTATTAAAAAAAGGCCGTGAGTGGCGGTGGGGCTCGGAATGTGAGCGGGCATTTAAAGAAGTGAAAAATTTATTGGTCAGTTCGTCGGTACTAGCACATTACGACCCATCAGCTGAGCTGATAGTGACGTGCGACGCGAGCGCCAAGGGGGTGGGGGCGGTGCTGTCGCAGCGGGGCGCGGGGGGCGTCGAGCGGCCGCTGGCCTACGCGTCACGCACACTCACGGACGCTGAAAAAAATTACTCACAGATACACCGTGAGGCGCTCGCGATAATATTCAGTATGAAGAAGTTCCATCAATATATTTACGGGCGTCATTTCATTCTGCGAACCGATCATAAACCCTTGGTTTCTATCTTCGGTTCCAACGCCAGTATCCCGGTAATGGCCGCGAGTAGAATGCAACGTTGGGCTATTATTCTATCAGCTTACGATTACGATATAGAATACGTACGGACGGACGTCAATGGTGCTGATGGTTTATCGAGACTACCCGTGTCTAGTAGTGAGAATAGTAAAAACTGTATACTGCCGGAGCAGACATATTTACATTTTGCTCAGGAAGCCTTGTTATTAGAATACGAGTATAATGAAATTAAATGTCAAACTGCTAAAGATCAGATTCTAGGTCGGGTTCTAAATTATGTTCGCAACGGTTGGCCTGACAGTTGCGACATAGTGGGTATGCAACCCTATTTTAATAGGCGAAACGAGTTGTATGAGGAGTTGGGTTGCGTAATGTGGGGACACAGGCTAGTAGTACCAGAAAAATGTCGGGAAAAAGTATTAAATATAATACACGAGCCCCACATGGGCGTCGTGAAGTCGAAGGCGATAGCTCGCAGCTACGTGTGGTGGGCAGGAGTGGACGAGGCGGTGGAGCGGGTGTGTCGCGCGTGCGCGGTGTGCGCGGCGCAGGCGGACGCGCCGCCGCGGGTGCCACACTCGCCCTGGCCGTGGCCGGCGCGCCCGTGGACGAGGCTACACCTCGACTTCATGGGACCAATATTCGGAAAGACTTATTTAATAGTTGTAGACTCCACTTCCAAATGGATCGAGGTGTTTCCGGTACCTAGCACAGCAGCCAATTGGACGATAGACAAGCTCGTTGAATTATGGGGACGATGGGGCATTCCTAAGCAGTTGGTCAGCGACAACGGCCCGCCATATTCTAGTAGCGAATTTGCGAAGTTTACTAGATCATACGGCATAGATCACATATTTGCGGCACCGTATCATCCATCCTCCAACGGGGCAGCGGAAAACGCAGTTAGGACTATCAAACGAGTTGTCAAAAAGGCCATGTATGAAAAACAGTCGATAGATAGGGCTTTGCACACATTTTTGTTGTATTATAGAAATACGGAACATGCGACGACCGGACAGAGTCCCAGCATGCTGCTGCAGGGCCGGCGCCTGCGCACGCGCCTGGACGCGCTGCGGGCGGACGTGGGCGGCCGCGTGAGCTGCCTGCAGCGCCGCCAGCTCGGGGGCGCCGCCTCGGGGGCGGCCAATCGCGAAATACACGCGGGGGAGGATGTGTGGTATAGGCAATATCTTAGGGGCGAAAAGTGGGAACCGGGAAAGGTCATTAATAAATTAGGTCCTAAAAACATGGAGGTTAGGGGCATAGATGGTTCTCAGGTTCATAGGCACGTAGACCAGTTAAGACGGAGATCTAGGAATTCGCTTGTTTTCCCAGCAAAAGATAAACAAGAGAACCCAAACGTTGTGATCACTTCTGACACAGCAGATGTTGTAACGGTGGGCGTTTCGCCTCGAGGGTCGGAGGCTCAGTCGGAGCGGGGCGCGGGGTCCGTGACGCCGGCGCGGGCGCAGGCCCCTCCGCCGGCAACTCCGTCCGGCTCGCCGGAAGAATCAGCTGATCAGTTCTTATCGCCGGAGTCATCGCCCGCCAGTGTGCCGCCCCAGTCTCGTCCTATACGTACTTGCAATTTGCATAAAAACCCTAAATATAGATTTTAGAATAAGTCAATTGTTATTGCTATGTTCAACGTGTATAGACGAAGAATACTTACATGTAATTATGTGTTTTATTGGTTCTTAGATTATTGTGTAACTGATAACAACTACAGTTAAATAAATAGGTAATCAGTATTGCCCAGTATAACTACAAACGTTGCTTATGTTTTTAATTTTACGAATGTTAAATGCTATATATATAGGATTAACTTACGTCTTTTGTTTGATTGTTAATGCATTCCTTTGTTATTGTTAAAGATAAGACAAACGCTTTAAATTTAGAATTAGTTGTGTAATTGGTGTGGGGGTATTGTAGGGTATGCTTAGTGAGTTACGAATATTGATTGAGGGTAGCATATGTGTCATTCATTCTGGAAATAAAGTGCGCTCGGTGAACATCAGCTCCCTGGTTTTATTGGAAGATATCCCCCAGGATAGGGACTTCACACTTTGATAGTCACGTGACTTTTTGAAACGTAGCGAATTACGTACAAGGTTTGAGCGAAGCAATTCTTTGTTAGAAAAGTATTTTAAGTAAGTTTTGACTCAAGTTACCATAACCAAACGGGACAAGCCCGCTGTGCAAACCCGATAGTCGAAGTTTAATGGATGTCTATCATTTTGCTTACATATGTGAATTATACAATATTTTTCTCAGTCCACGTTATACAGGGTGTTGCAAAAAGGGTATACTAAGCCGAAACCTACATGTGCAGCATGTTATATCTAAGCCCGAAACTGAAATCAGAATTTGAAAATTCGTGAAAAAAAAAATTCATTTTCCATAGAAACTTTGTTGGTCACGTGACTTTTACTATGGAAAATGAATATTTTTTTCGCGAATTTCCATATTCTGATTTCAGTTTCGGGCTTAGATATACCATGCTGCACATGTAGGTTTCGGCTTAGTATACCAATTTTGCAACACCCTGTATAATAAGTTTCTAGTAGTCGTGGTAGACCATGTGTAAATAGACAGTATAATTTATTAAAGATTTTTAATTCAATTATAGTTTTCTTACTTTACCTACTTGTTTTATGAAGTGCAGTGCAGCAGCATTTATTACAGTCATAAGAAATATATACTTACTATACATACGTTATACGTATAAATTTATTTATTAAGTATTTAGTAGAGAACTGGCCAATAATAATATAAGTACAGTAATTATTTAGAACTATATTCGTTGTTTAGAACTATAAAAAGCAGCAGTCAAGTGAAGTGATTAGTTTACCACATAAACTGTTTAGTAGCAGCCAAGTTGCAGTTCAGCAAGAAACTTCATGCAAATGCGACTTGCATGAGTTAACTCGTGGCCAAGTGGGCCGGTTGACCCTTGTTTTTAACCCCAGACTGATAAAGAGGGGTGTTACAATAAGTTTAAGTGTCTGTGTAGCTATCTGTGTGTATACTGTATAATAATATTATATCTGTCTTTGATAGCGAAGCTCTGAAAAGACACTGGTTATGGTATATACATTAGTAGGTACCTACCTATCATCATCATTGGCCACGACATCTTGATCAGATGATAGTTGCAGCGTCAATCCATTCGATGGGAAGAGGTTTGTGCGCATCTTTTTCTATGGCTGTAGAGTCCGATTGCAGCTCGACACCTTCTGCCACAGAGATCGCAAGTGTAGCGTGAGTCTGCAGACGGTTCTTGAACTGCACGAAGTCTTTTCTGCCTCAAGCCATCGAGCCAGGCTTCGTCGTGGTGAGCTACTCCATCACACAGAAGGCCTCGCCATTCCGCTCTTGCGATGGCTGCCGTTTCCCAGGTGTTCGGGTTAATGCCAAAGGATAACATGTCACGTTTGCAGGAATCCTTAAAACGGAGCATCGGGCGACCTACTGGTCTTTTGGCGTCTGCGATTTGGCCCAGCATCACCGCGCGAGGAAGTCTATCTGGGTCCATACGTAAAACATGGCCCAGCCATCGCAACCTTCGTTGTTTCAGTGTAGCAGTGATACTACAGGTGCGAGTTATGTCGAGAACTCTTTCGTTGGACATCCGGTCTTTCCAAGTGACATCTAGTATTGCGCGAAGGCATCGCATGTGGAAAGCATTTAGACGGCGTTCGTGCATCGAGTAGGTTGTCCACGTTTCAGATGCATACAAGAGAATACTCAGGACGCATGTTTTGTAGACTAAGACCTTGGTAGAGATATTGCGGATGAGGCAACGGATCTGGGGTACCGTAGGCGACAGTAGGGTACAACCTGAACAAGTCGGCAACTCCTGCAACTGATGCGTCTCCACACGTAGTGATCACTCATTCCTGTGGATAAAGACGTTGAGGTCGAGAGAGAGGCATGAATGCTGGGCAAGTTCGTGTTTCTTAAATGTGTCCCAGGCGATGCAGCGCCAGGCCTGTGGAGAGGTCACTTCACCTGCGTCTTTTTGGAAAGATGTGGGAAACAACACGGGGAGTCACAGTCACCGGTGATAAGTCTGCGCCAATGGACGTGATGCGCGGGCGCCAGGGGTGACTCTCGACGGTAGGATAGCCCATCGCGGCTAATTGATCAGTTACCGCCTGCCTTAGCTGGGCAGCCCCCGGCCAATAAGGTACTGATCCGTCCCTCACCTACCTATATATACCTACTTTCAGTCGCCCTCTCGCACCATTCCTATATTAAAATGTTGCAGCTAGTTTGCATAAAGTGGTATGTTCAGATAACGTCTGGGCTGGTCCAACGTCACAGGGGAATAGCTTAATAACTTCTGCATAGTTGGCCGCCTGCCCAATATGTGCGCATGGCGACAATTGCCATACCACAGGCATTGCTTCAAGTTCTTAGGTATGCTTTATAATGAAATTAAATTGTCACATGCCAAGACATAGACATATCGGTAAGTAGATACCATTTGAATTTAGATTATTTATAGATTTAATTTTTTTAAATAGCTGTTCTGTCTTATCCGTCACTCTATTAGTAATTTTGACGTACATAATTAATACAAAGAATACCTGCAGGCAGTTATTAACATACAATTTAGTGTAGGTTACAGACAGGGTTCAGAGTATGGTTGTTATTTGCAACCACTTATTTCATTAAATCCATAAAGAAGATCCCGCTTTGCAAATCAAATAAGATTTACAAAAACGGAGCTGGAATTTCCAAATGCAGGTTCTTTTTAACAAGACACCTATGAAAGACACGAAGAAATTACTTACAACGATTTACTATTTTCGACTTTTATAATTTTATAAACTTTAACCCTGTTTTCCCGAATTTATGATATTATATGCAGTGCATTGAAAGATGATATAGGTAACATTAGCACTGTCGAGTAAAAATAGATGCTTTTGGCCAGAAATTAAATTAAATACATTATGCTACGATATATAGGAATTGGTACATAATTATACATAAATATCATATTATTTATATTTTTTCTTTTCGGGAAAATGCTTATGGAGTGACAGTATACCTTTTACACCAAATTACAGCTTAAATGAGTAAGATATTTTAGCCCCAAGCAAAATAGTTAGAGACTGGTCCCAAGATTGTGGCAAGTGGCAAGTAAACTTGGCAGTTGGAGCATACTCTCTCTGACACTGCGGTGTGCTAGCTATTTCATCCAGTTTACGCAAGCATTGGGAATGTCTATGTAAACTCTACAAGTATTTTGGAAAATAGCATGGTACAAAAAATATTGCGTTTAAGAACCCCCTTTTATTGTGACCACATCTAATTAGAAGATTTTCAGTATGTACAGAGCTAGTCTTTCGTCCGTGCACATAATTATTATGAAAATAGGCCATGATCTCTTCATTCAGAGCAACTTCAGGATGTGAATTGACGAAAGACTCAACCCTGTTTTTACAAAATTCATGAATATTATTTTTAATATCAATAAAACTTACTAAAAATGCTGCAGGCAATATTATATTATATGAATTGTTGAGTCTCCTACTCGGTACCTCGGTAGACGTTACATCTAGTTCTGAAGTTGTTGTTGATGTGATATAATATGAACAAGAACGAGCAGACAATATGAAATTGTGATAACTTAACAACATTTTTCTGTTTTAAAAAGTAAAATACAGGATGAGTCTTTCGTACATGGACATATGAAAGTAAGTCACATAACATTCTGATGTGCATCTATGAAAGACTCACCATGTATTTTATTATGTAGGAGGTTGTTTAAATATTTGAAATTGTCTACTGTACTGCAGGTAGATATATCTTCTGTAAATTTTAAAGTTACACATGACTCATATATTGTAGATGGGCAACTAATGAATGTACTTATACAAAAATTTTGACGTAAGTAATTAATTTAGGTCACGCAATCAACATCTAGATAATGATGATGAATGAAACAGTAAATTATATCCCTTGGATGTGGCATTGTCTTTGAAGAGGTTTCTCAAAATCTTTTGTTTCTTTATAATATTAAGTATTATGATTAAGTAGTGCCGATTCACCGTTTCAAGTTGATTGAATGAGCAGGTTAATGAGTGGTGGATCCTCAATAAATTGCTTTTATTTATGTACTAACTATGCAGCGAGCTTTGCTTTGTCATAAAAGGGACTATCGTGAGGGGATTTTTAGTTATAGAACTGAAGTATTTTATTGTTAATATATTATTAAAGTATTTACTTATATAACTTTTTTGAAACAAGCCTCAACCAATGACTTTCCACTGTCTTTTCATTTAAAATTTGTGGTGAATAGTTAGTGTGTGATTGGCATTTCCAATTTTATCGATATTGTTTGAGAGCAGTCGCGATCACGCAGAGGAGGTCTACTCTAGTTTGACGACGATCGATCGACGGCTGTTATGCTATCGGAACGTTTCTGCTACTGCAGAAGGCTTCATTAAGCTAGCCTTTTCTGTTTAGGAGTAATTTGTTGCTTTTCTCAGTGAAAACTTTTCATTGCCCGTGAGTAATTCGATCACGAAACAAATAATATAAGCTACATTTTTCATTGTTTAATATCATCAATTACCGCCGTAAGTATTCGCATATCACTGTAGTTTGGCCCCAGCATTAGTTTTTCATAAACTAGAGAGGTGCCTAATGATGGACGTCGGCGTCGCGGAAGACCCAGACGGAGATGGCGTGGCGAACCTCGACAGGTTTTTGCCTCAATGGCCGAAGAAGGCACAGGATCGGGAGCGGTGGTCAATTTATAAGGAGGCCTTTGCCCAGCAATGCTACATTACAGAGTCATCATAAAAAAAAATATCTAGAGTGACCCCCCCACTCACCAACAATGCGATTTACGTCGTTGCCCCGGGGCAACGCGATGATACGCACTTCGGAAATTTTCCCGCTCAGATATTTAGGGGCAATTTTCTTCGCCATTATTATATTTACTTCGTATCGTCTAACATTGTGGAATGAGTAATAACCCAGTACTAACAGTAGACTGTACCTAGGTATATAGCGGGTCTTGAGAATGTAGCAGAAGGGAAAATGATAATAGATTCAGCCAATCACAACGCTGCATTACATTTTCAAGTTCTGCTTAGCTCGACTGTCGCCGGCGGCGGCGGTGCCGCCCGTGTAAATATGACTGACAGTTTTTAAGCAGTTATACCCACGCAGTGCATAACTTAAAAAGTCGCCAGTAGGAAATGAAAAGACGAAATTATTTTAGCAGCTGTAATTTCTTGCCATTGCATGATGTCGAAAAATTCAAGTATCGTAGACTTAATAATTATCTAAATGGAACGTTTCATATATTGCATGATTTTTATATACACGAGATGCGTAATAAACGAGATCAGAGTTTGTCTACGTCCAGATAATCCAGCCTATATATTTTTATCCATCAGTTTTATAAGGCCAAGTAAAGGGCAACTTATGAAACGTCTGGCCCTTACTCCATAAGATCTATTGTTGGGTCCCTTTATTAAGACGCTCTCTTGACCCGCCTGTGTGATACTACAACATAATTATTTAGTAAAGAATACTTGAGATGACGAAGGAATATCCGGACTATAGAGGTTACTTATATCGATGGGAAATATATTATTCTCGTAGAACAATCTCATCTACTCTAAAAATACAGATTATACTCTGTCCATTATATTATTGGTTTTTTGACGTTCGAAATCCCATACATATTTGAAGACTGCAAAGGAAAACCAACTTTACTTACCAGACATAAGCAAATGTCAAAAATAAAATAACATAGTGGAAGCTCTATAGAAGTTATTGTGACTTACTGCCAGTTTCAATAACTCTATACAGTTACTAGGTATCATACGACTTTGACAGAATGCAACTTTTTATGTGTCAGAAAAATCGTATGATAGTATAGTAACTGTGCAGCGTGCACCGGATTCGATACTGTTTTCGAATCTACACGAAGGGTCACTTTTACCAAACGCTAAACGTATTTAAATCAAATTTTAAATACATTTTGTACTAACTGACAGACGTATGACAGGCTACTAAATACGTTTAGCGTTTAGTGAAATTCCACCTAACATATTATGGAAAAAAACAAATGTCACTTTTGGAACTAACTTTGCCTTACATTTTGACAGTGACAGTTGACGATACGCAACGTTAACGGAGGTTCAAAACTCTGTTAGCTATCGAGAGATAGAGTATTGAAACATGCAGTTTAATAAATATACAGTATAAGTATAAGTATACAGTACGTTTAGGTACAAAAGAAATCAACATAGTGGCATAAAATATGACCACGGCCTTCCTCTGAAATTATTCAACACAACAGTATTTTCATGTTTCATAATCATGTCCACGGGCAGGTCCTATACTACACGTATGCGATTTATTTAAGACCTCTAAAACAGTTATCTACAATTCGGTATGTTAAGTATTTTTATGGTATTTTTTTATCATTTCTTATTAAAGTATGTGGAAATTTAAGACACTAATTTGTTTTTTTTTTATTTTGATGCTCTGATTAATTTTTTTAAAGATCCGCTCCTTTTGTACAGCGTGACGTCACGCGTTACATTATGCGAAATTTATTTTTAAAATAATGCATAATTACACTATAAAAGAGGTGTTCTGTGGTACTTTGTTATGGTTTCTTGTCTGTTTGATACACTAACAGTGATAATAGCATTGTTAACTATTGTAATTTTCGGTAAGAAAGAAAATAAATATTGAAATTTGACCTTGAGGAGCGTTTTGAAGGACAAAGTATATTTATGTTTTTGTTAATAAAATCGGAATACCTATTTCGCTTTTTTATTTTTTTATCAATGAAACATTGACTAGGAGGACAATATCTCGAAATGGTTTTGGAATCAGCATCATTAAATTTTACTTAACATACCGAATTATGCAGTTCACACGCTCGACGGTAGAGAATAGCACTGCAGACCTCGATCATGAAAATCATGTTTGAATGTCATTGTCGATGCCAATGTTCAGTGTTATATATATGTTGGCCTCTGTCCAATAGGAAGCGAGATTACCTCAGAATAGTTCAGTTTAATTGTAACTGAGCCTATCCAAAAATAAACACAAGTTTATTATACAATTAAATATACTTGCATTACATCAGGTATGTGTATTATCAAATATAAGCGAAGTAAGGGAATACCTGGACTTTAATAGCCTTATGGTGCCGTATTTTTCTGGTGTTGTTAAATAAATCAGCCACGGTTTGCATTAATATAATAAATACATGAAATGGCCAATAAAACACATTTAGCATTTGATAAGAAGCACAACATTATGAATATTAATGACCTCGTTTAGATGTGGAATATTAATATAATGACGTCATTATAATGGCAGGCTCAAGAAATAGAATATAGCGTTACGTAAAAATATTTTCTTTTGGAATAGACAAAACTTGAGCTTAATTGAGAATACCGTTTTCAAATACGTCGTAAGGGTCTAGGGGGTCACAGCTAGGTAGTGCGGAGCTTGCAAAGCTTTGGAGCGCTGCTGAGCTAACGAGGACTCTATATTGATGTATAGGAAACGTAACATAACAGCTCTCATTTATTCTTTTTTTTTCAATCTAGAGTGACCCCTAGTCTTTCGACGTGGCGCATAAATACATCTAGAATTGTGGAAAGCTACCACGAAACTGTCCATCTCTATACTTTATGCAGCACCAACACCGATAAGCACGAACATTTTCATACTAGATACTGCCTGAAACCACTAAGCACTATTCAATCGGCGGCGGCGCTGTTTAATCGGCTTTGGTAGCCAGCTTTCTACGTGTATTATACTTTCTTAAAGTTGCTCAGCGTGCTAGGAGACGGCTACATATAAGTATTTAAGATTAAATTGAAGGATTGTATCAGAAATATGTATAGAAGAAATAGAACTAGACTACCACTTCTGAGTTCTGTAGGTCTAGTACAGGTTTGATAGATTGACGAAAACTATAAAAAAATACGTTTTCTCGCAACTAAGTGGCGCCTCTAATGGATACTATCATGAAACTTTTGACAGATAATGTATGCAGATGACAGAAGAAAACATTTTTTTTTGTTTACGCAAATTGCAAAACCCGTATTAGAAGCCATGTCACTGTAACGTTCAAAACGTACAGAGAACGGCCATTTTTATCTTTTAAAATCTAAAACAATATGTGGAAAAATATAATAAAATGAGTTTCTTTTTCGATTCGTTTAGAGTCTTGCTGCAATAACAAAGTATCCTCTACCATACTAGGCCTGTGTAAGTATTTGTAGACGTGCAGTGTCCGAGAAAGCACTTAGGTTCTAACTCTTGTCTAGAGTTTATTGCACGTATTAGTGCCTAGAGTGCTGTAAGAAACATACTACATAAGTACTTAATGGGAGCTCACTGGGTACTATCTGTAGAGACATCTTGTTTGGTACGAGTATATCTAAACATTAAATTACTTAGGTAGGTACTTATAGTATTTGTATATTGTATAAATTTAATATGTCAGTTAAAATATTTACTGGCCTATTTACATCATAAAATGCCCTACATTATTAAAAAAATATGTATATTTATAATTTACCTATATGCCTATTTAGTAAATATTCTTACTGAACTTGCAGGTGCCTAGAAAGTCCTTCCAGATGAAAATGAATAAAACAAAAATATCTTTATATTTATCCAGACATTGATGCTGTGTGTTAGCTGACTGTGTTTATCCCCGCGTTCGAACGCCTCGAATTTGAATTTTCGATAGCACTTCATAACTTGGAGCACTTTTAAAGCCAACTCCCCTGTTTCATATAACTTTTTTCCGGGAAATTGAGTGAAAATCTGCGGTATGCAGAGTGTTAAAAAAGGCCACGAGAGTTGTTTATGCACATCGTAGTAGATGTTAGTATGTTTATTTTATTGTTCATACGTGCTAGTGCTAAGATATAGGGTTTAATTTTGGCTCTGAGGCTTGGACACTCACTCTCAAGGAAGAGAATAAACTTCTGGTTGCGGAAAGAAAGGTGATGAGGAAAATGCTCGGACCAACTAGGAGGTAAGATGGTAGCTGGAGAGTACGGAAGTACCGCTCTATTACCTATTACGAAGTTTGGAAACAAATGGATATAGGTAATAAGAGCATCTATTACCAATCAGTACTTTTACCTTGGCAATACAACAACAGCTAGGACACTTTCATTATTCACGCCCTGAATTCCAAACTTGTAAAGCTTAATGTCTATTATGTTTTACACAAAACAAATTTCCTCAGAAAACACACACACACACACACCCACACACACACACACACACACACACACACACACACACACACACACACACACACACACACACACACACACACACACACACACACACACACACACACACACACACACACACACACACACATACACATACACACGCACACGCGCGCGCACAGACACCCACGCACTGGTTATAAAATTAATTTAAATTATTATTTGATTTTGTGTTCTATTTTTGTTTATTTGCCAGTAAGGCCCTAATCTGGAAGAGAACTGTTTTCTGAAATACAGATTTATATCTAGTTCGGAAAACAGTGCTCAATATAATTTGTACGTATGTTTTTGGTGAAATAAATAAATCTCTAAAAATCTCTAAAAAATCTCTAATGATACAATCCATTCATGGAATTATGAATTGTTTTCAGTTCTGTTGCATACCGAGCTAGTTGTGAAATTTTGCGAATTTCGGCCCGGAATCAACCGTTAGTTGACCTAATAACCTGACTGCCCTATTGGCCGGTGCTATACGATCCTGTTACGATACGATTACGTACTAGAGTCAATGTAAACATTATTAATATTGTTCATAATATAGGTATGTGCCTATGTAAAATATGCCTTATACTGAATCGGTTAAAAATGTACTTAAAACATACTAAAACTACTACTTTTACTCATTTTATTTTATGCATTTAATATTTTTATATTACGTGTCTAACATAGGGTACGTGTCATAATACCGAAAGTTCATAATAAGTACCTAGGTTCATAATACCGAAGTTTAAAATACCGAATTTCATTATACGTACCGAAACCACGTACATAGGTAGTTTTGTCCAGGCCAACTGAAGCTCAAGCTTTATTTTAATTCTAATTACTAAGTATACATATAATAAAGTATTTCCACCAACCCGCACTAGGCCAGCGTGGTGGACTAGGCCTAAACCCTTCCATCAATGGAAGGAGACCCGTGCCCCAGCAGTGAGGACGTGATGGGTCGTGATGATGAAGTATTTCCTACGTTTTCTATTCCTAAAAATTTCAAAGTATCTGGAATGGATAGATTATGTTGCTTCCTAGAATACCCTCTAGGAATGTTTAGAGTTGGTTACCATGGCATCCGACGCGGCATATTTAGTGACTTCGCAATACCGTAGGAACCGTAAAGGAAGCAATTTTATGTTCCTGAAACGTAATAAACATTGCACAAAATTTAAATGCGCAGCGCCTTTGTGCTTGTTACCTATTCCTTCTGTAAAGCTATGCTATTGTGTAATTCACTGTATAGTAGTTGCAGTTATTTAATATACTCTATGGGTATATGGGCGAGTTCAAAACGAGCTCCTCCTCCCATTTTTACAGAAAATGCGTATAGTATGCGTATGAAATCGACATATTATTATCTACGCCAACATTTGACGGCGAATATTCAAAATAGGTAAATTGCAGGAATATTCATCGCAATATTATGTTTTCAATTCTTAGTTTTATTAAGAATTGAAAACATAATATTACACTACTTATGTAGTGTAATTAGACAAACGAATTACTTAATAAAAAACAATCCAAGATAATTTGCATTATTAATTTTGACCCAAACGAAATAATAAACATAATTAATTTGAATATATATAATATTAAAAAAGCATTGAAAAAAATCTTAAATTATGCAAATGAAAATGGAACAGCTGTGAACGAAATATGAGTTTTGTAAAATTAATTAAATATATTATACTCGTAAAATGTATTTGTGACTACTTAGCTAATGCTGCAAGCTTCGCTTCGGTTTAAAAATTAGATTTGTTGTTCGCAATGACTTTGTGGATTCCGCTGCAGGTAAGCCATTATAAACATAATATTTTGTTATATATAGGTAATTATTTTAAATGTTTCATTTTATTATGTTTCACCCTTCGATATCATATGCTTCTATGACAGGTCTAACGCTAGTATAACACACCTTTACTATAAAGAGAAATAAATGGAGTTGAAAAGGGATAATTGGTTTGGCTTTTGCCATATACCTTTGTACATTCCAAAATGTCAATAGAGTTTTTAGGACAGATTTTTCAGTATTCAGATAAACGTTATATGAGGAATAATTCTGATGATGTCGCGTCTGAATGTTTGTATTAGACAGTGTCAGCAACAATTTTAGTCCAAAGATAACATTTATCTGACCATCGTAAAACCAGTCCTGTAAGATTATTTTCTTAGCCAAAACTAAACAAAAACTACCAAAGAGTTTCTAGATACAAGTAGTCACCTACAGAATTATTATGATCTATTTCGTAACGTTATAATGATAAAAAAATATAAAAGCTCGATTGTAACAATTGTAACTTGCTTGTTTTGGGGTCCACCAACCCGCACTAGGGCAGCGTGGTGGACTAGACCTAAACCCTTCCTACATTGGAAGGAGACCCGTGCCCCAGCAGCGGGGACGTGATGATGATAATGATGATTATTGTTACAATGAACGTTTTGAACTTGTCTTCACATTATACTATTCCCACGAGTGTGTGTTTATCATATTCTAAAATAATTTATTATAGGTACTTGTCAGTCTAAAATATATTTTAAACCAAATGTATAAAGTGCCCTTAATCTATAAGTAATTACATAAGAGTGTGCTAATTAATAACGTTTTGGGGAGCCGTCGCGTCGTCGCGTCAGTAGCAAACGACACAAGATAAATTGCAAAGTAACCACCATGATGTCAATCAATACTGAATATATTTAACCATGTAAGTATTCAGCCTACATTATATACAGGAGTGAATTTTATCAGTGATCTTACCATCAGCAGTTCAATGCACTCGTCACACTGAGCAATTTCATTGCGGGTGGCTCACTTCGGGGACCTTGACCATAATTATTACGTATCTAACTAAGTATGCTTAAATTAATCAAATTAATTTTAAACAAACTCAATTCAATTTGGATACCAACTTAATTTTCTCAGCTTACGTTGACAATAAATCGTTGAACTAGGTTGCGTTTACTAAAATATATCACAGAAACAACAGAAATCCTGCATGTCTCATATGAACACTTTTATATTCAAACTAGCTGTCGCGCTTCGCTTCGCCTTAAAAAGTTTACCCGTGGGAATTCCGGGATAAAAAGTAGCCTATTTTCTTTCCCAGGGTCTAGAGCGTATGTATACCAAATTTCATTCAAATCCGTTCAGTAGTTTTGGCGTGAAAGAGTAACAGACAGACAGACACAGTTACTTTCGCATTTATAATATTAGTTAGGATTAGTCCTGCCAGTAGCGGTCTGCCTGCACTGAGGCTAAACTAATAGAAACTTATCCTATCCCATCCCGTTTAAGATGGCCTATGTATGTTCCTCTAATAAATACAATTAGTTACTGACTATACTGGCATTACGATGGTTATTAAACAAGGGCATCCACCTATAATGGGGTTAAAATTGTTACAATATAAAATCCAACAAATAGAAAAAGGATTATTACTGATACTAATAATTTTAAGTGACTTTTGTATGTTCTACCGATAATTAACACTTTACGGTTGGTTGTTCTAGTTATTTCTGCCATTTACTAATGATGATACTATTACAATACCTATACTGTTTAATGCCGCATAAATCCTTTTACATATTATTGTACCCAAGTGTTAACCTCTTTAATGAAAATTAATTAAAAAGTTTCCAGGGAGGCTCATTAAATATAATTTTAATGAACGGCTTAAGGGCCCGTACAGGGTGACGTGCCGCGCCAATTTTGGGTTTTCAATGCTCTTCACACAGCACACGCAGTGACACGCACACATGTAAGTTTGCACAGTGGGTCGATAAACTTTTACTCGCCAACTTTATTGACAATTATGTTCAAGTACATTTTGGGTGATTTTAGGGTAAGTAAGTATAATTCTTACTTACACTGGTAGGCACCAGGAAAGAGTAGAAATTAATAGG
The DNA here is from genome assembly GCF_932276165.1 of Plutella xylostella. Lineage (NCBI taxonomy): Eukaryota > Metazoa > Arthropoda > Insecta > Lepidoptera > Plutellidae > Plutella > Plutella xylostella. Next base: position 4,868,424 of record NC_063992.1, on the reverse strand, counting down.
GGTGCCACTTTACTCTATACTCGGAACCCGATTAGCTTTCTCAAACAAATGTGGTATTTACTTGTAGAAAGGTAACTACAAGTATTAAAGTGTAGATAATAAGTTTCGGGCATCCTCCAGCCAACTGAACCCCGACGACAAAGCAAAGTAAATACATAGTGTCGCAAAAGGGCTATACTAAGCCAAAAGGGGATGACTCAAGGGGTCATTCTGAACAACTTTTGTTCTATGAGATTTGCAAATTCGCGAAAAAAAATATTCGTTTTCGATGGTAAAAAGTCACATGTCCAACAAAGTTAATTTCCAAAACTCGTAGAGCAAAAGTTCAGAATGACCCCCTGTCTTACTCCTTTTTACCGGACTGCCGAAAGAGGAGGGTAATGTTTTTTGATTGTATGTATGTATGTTTGTCTGTTTCTTTGTTCCCTCCTGTAGCCTAAACGGCTTGATAGATTTTGATGTATGAGGTATTGTTAGAAGCGTATTGATGGCGCGATGGTTATAGGCTATGTGACGTTCTATTAAAATGTACATAGCGCCCTCTAGAGGACATAACGTGATGATCGAAAAAATAATAATTCAACTTTGCCGTGTAAGGTATCAAATGAAAGGGCTTGATTTTCACATTATAAAAATATGCATATTGAAGGTATTTAAATAACAACACCAAAATTATTGAAATAAAAAATGATCATGAACTACTGACGTAAAATTTCATAAAATAAAAACAACTAAAAAGTTACAAATAAAAAAATACAATTATAAACAAACGAAAAACCCGACTGTACGCTAAAAACATGAAAACAAGTCCCAATGTTAATGGAAAGTATCGCAGGCGGGGACCAACTTGACCGCCACTCAAGGCCGTTTTCTAAGTAACATTCAGCTAAATGGTGAACCCTCTGCTGGTCCCCGCCTACGATACTTTCCATTAACATTGGGACTTGTTTTCATATTTTTAGCGTGCAGTCGGGTTTTTTGTTTGTTTATAATTTGTTTAGTACTATATACCGCTTTTTCAATACCTGTAAGTAAGTAATATTTTTTGGTAGCAGCATAATATTTTTAATTAATTTTAGGGTTTCGAACGTCAAAAGAAAAAAAGCAACCGTTATAGGATCTCTTTGTTGTCCGTCTGTCACCGCCCTTTTTCTCAGAAACGGGTAAAGATATCAAGCTGATATTTCACATAGATGGGGAGTAACCCAAAAAAAATATTATGGTACTTCCAGTCCCACACAAGTAAATTGGGGCTTATATTTTTTCCAGTTATTTTGATGTGTATCCTTTTTTTTCTTTGTTGTTTTGTATAAGTATGTGTTTGTTTTCTTTAAATCTGTATTTTTTTTTTGTTGTTGCTGTCTATGTGTCGAATAAATGTATCTTTATCTTCAAGTCACGCTATCTATCGTTTGTTTTTTTTTGTGGCTACTGTCTATAGAAGAAATTCCGTCATTGACAATTTTACGTTACGAATTTATTTTTATTTATTTTATTGTTATTTTTACATTTTCGTGGAGAACCAACAGCATTTTGTTAATAAATAATTATTACTTATGAACACATAACAACTTGATGCCATTAACAGAATGAACTTAGTAAACCCAGTAAACCTAACACATCCAGAGGAAAAATAAAATCTCTTTCTCTCTCTCTGAAAAACATACTTAATAGCCCAAACTCGATGCTTTTAGCTATTAACATCTTTGAAATAAAATTGAGCCACCACCGTGTTACTGCCCTCATCAGATCCTCACGAGACCATACCTCAACCAGCACCAAGAGACTGTATTTTTGATCCCTAACCTAATGTTCGTGCGTATTGTCATCACTTAGATCCATTCGCTATATTCCTGCTCCTCATCAGACCTTTACGAGACTGTAATGTCACGAGAATATTGCACACTATCTAATTTAATTTAATGTATTGAATATACTGGAAGAATTATGCTTCCTCAATTTCAAATCAAATTATGTTGGTGTCATAAAAGTTGAAAAAGTGCAATGACAACCAATGTGCAGTGATTTTGTATCTGTACACGATAAGATCGCGAGCTGTCAGTGCTGCCTAAACCGACGTGACCCTTCTTTGGAGGCCAGCGGCCAACTGAGTCAAACGTCACTTGTGTTTATGATTTTATAACACAGAAAGCCGCCATAGATATTTGTATGAAGATTTGAGGGAAAAAAATTGCTCAAGTTTGGGATTAATTTACACAAAATAAGTGTATGTTTATTAAAAAACAAGGTATTTAGCGCCTAGTCCAAGCCTTTAACTTTATAATTTGATAAGAATCATATGAAAATTCTTGATAATTACGACACAGTTGTTACAATACGGGAGTGGTTTTTCGTCATATTCTGAATTTAATTTACAGTTATCCATAAGCATTTACTTAAATTCGAATGATTCAGCACCTAGCTAGACTCTTCGACTACCGGTGTGATTTTTTTCAAGGCTGTAGAGCATCATTTACTACATAATTCTATGACAATGCCAACCCTCGATTACCTATTGCTGACCCTTAAGGTGACAGAAATTACTTTCTTATAATGGATTGAAGTTACGAAAGTATTACAGGCTGCTTTTAGAGTTAAGGAGATATTTCTAGATACACACATATACCTATATTTAATCACTTGACGAAAAGTTTGGCAAAATATTTACTTGCATTTTTGATGATTGAGACTACAAGATATTTGTACAGGGTGGAATCTTATGTCTCACATTAAAATCTTATAAGCGTTGTTATCAAGACACTTACTAAGAGTGATATAGGTCGCTCTGTATACGGTCCCTATGGACGGAATTCCTACCAAATTGCCCGTGAACGAGAATAGCTGGCAACACCGCTGGCATCTGTAAGTTAGTGCGAGTAAACAGGCGAGGCTTACACCGATTTCAATTTCGCCAGCTAGTAGCTTAGTGGAAGCACTGGAACTGAATGTAGGTCGAAGTTTTTATGTCCAGACTTCAGCACGATTGCGCATTTTATATTACAACGTTTCGCGTCAAAATCTGAATATTTCAAGGAATTTCTGTTAGTGGCCGCTCGCCGGGGAACTTTTCGTGTTCAAGTAAAATGATTTTAATTCCGGTCGGTCGGCGTCTCCAAATGACGGGCTTTACAGTTACAAACGTACTTTTTAAGCGGTTTTAATGATCGGTACTGAAAATTAAACAGGGTGATGGCTAAAGATTATATAGTTTTCACAAGTTTATACAATTTATAACATGTTACAATGTTATAGGTACAACATCATTATAGAGGGGTCAGTCAGTCTTTTAAAATAATGTAGTCGTATTAAGTGTATCATATTTTTTTGTTAAAAATTCCAAGTCGTGTTGTTTTTTTCTCTGCTGCACAGCGCAATTAAACTTACTTTGAGTGAAACAACTAAGTAAAAAGAAGTGAGATACGTAAGTGAACGTGTAGAGATTTTCTTCATACAACTCTGCGGCAACTGGCTTTGAGACCGAGTGTGGGCTGGATAATTAATGATGTGTTACTTTTACACACAACAAAGAAACTGCGTATGTGTGAAACACATAACTAACACCTATAATTAACTAAAAATAATTAAAAAATCATACATAGATAGGTATTCAATATCATAGATTTTCTTCATACAACTCTGCGGCAACTGGCTTTGAGACCGAGTGTGGGCTGGATAATTAATGATGTGTTACTTTTACACACAACAAAGAAACTGCGTATGTGTGAAACACATAACTAACACCTATAATTAACTAAAAATAATTAAAAAATCATACATAGATAGGTATTCAATTGTATAAAAACTACACAAGAGGCTGTAAGTTACACATGCTACGATAATGTCGTAGAGGTAGTATATAAAAAATACATGTACGTAAACTTCGTACTTATAGTAAATGGATAAATTATTTCAATAAAATAAAAGTAAAGTTATAAAAGTTGCTAAGAACTCTACCAAGTTGTCAATCTAGAGATTTACTAGGGGCCGTGCGGGCGGGCGGCGGACGCGTGCCGTGAAAAATAATGTCGAGCTGAAGTCGGAATGGCCCTAGTAACCCATGGAATAAGGCTGGGTTGGTAAGGTAACACGAAAATATGAGATACTGTGGTGTTTGGCCTTTTTTATAAGAGTTTGTTTATAGTTTGTTTATACTTCTAGTTAGTCTATTACCGAATAGAAGAATGGTGAACAGCAAACTCGTATATTATTTCCCTAAATATCACATTGGCGACAAATAAGAGCTCACGCAGTGTAATAATAATAGGTTAGTGCATTTTACGTGAGCTGAAAGTAAATAGAAGCGCAAATGTGTGGTAACCAAAATTTTGACCAGAACCGTCGAGTCGTGTGGCGAAGATTGAAAAGCCGGTTTGTTTAGTTCTGCTCAGCGAACGACAACCGAGCGAGGCCACCGATGCAGCAGGCCTTAAGAGGAGAGCTGTGCTGCCGACGGAGTTGGTCGAAATCACCGGGTCGTAGGGGGCTTGGCCTTCCCAAAGAAGCTGACAATGCGGAGTAAAAGGCTCTAATGGCATTGCCAGAGAGGGGACTGGCTGAGGGGGCGACTCGAGTGCGGAGTTTGGCGCAGTAGGAGAAGGAGCGGAGAGTGAGCGGGCCTGCCTGATGGAACACAATGACTCCTGGCACAGAAGTACAGCTGTAGAGGGGGAGGAGAGCGAAGAGGATGCTGCTCCTCAGCCGCCAGGAGGGACAGTGGACAGCCAGTGCATAGAGATTTTGAATTGTTTATTCTTTGATATTTATGTTTATTCAATGTATTGACTTTGTAATGGTTTATTGAGTTTTATGTTATATTATTTTATAAATAGTAGGGGAGGTATGTGGTGTTTGGCCTTTTTGATAAGAGTTTGTTTATACTTCTAGTTAGTCCGAATAGAAGAATTGTGAACAGCAAACTCGTATATTATTTCCCTAAGCCCCTGTTTCACAATGTCTGGTTAGTCGCTACCTGTCGGATAAAATACATGCTGTCACTGTCTAAAAAATTATAACAGAGAGTGACAGCATGTATTTTATCCGTCAGGTAGCCACTAACCAGACATTGTGAAACAGACCCTAAATATCACAGATACAGTATAATATAATTATCAGGCGCGGATCCAGACCTCAAAATAGGTGATGGGCAAGTCCAAAACTGATTTTGCCTCGCCTTGAGTTACTGATAGCTGTTTTTGTTATTGTTGTTGTAGTGATAATAATTCAAAACTGTAAAAAATACAGTTTAAAAAAAACAGTCAAAACTCTGTGTTAAGGCAAAAATTACAATTAAGTATCCTACAACGTAAACAACTAGACTAAATTCGCATTTAAATGTGGCTGACTTTATAGGCAGAATAGTTTTAAAGATAAGCTATTTAAAAGAAAGGCATTTCTTGATAAAACCGTTAGATTTCCTCAATTTGACCCAAATACAGAAGGAAAAAGTTTAAATAAATAAGTTTGGATGGATGTTTGTCATTTTTTTAAGAGAAACCCGATGTAGATAACTGACATCCTGAACCTAAATTCAGGTTACTTTTTATTGCGGAATTCCCAAGAGAAACGAAAGCAAAGCAATAAGGAATATTTATTTACTAATCTAAGACGAGTTCACTATATAATTTTTTAAGGTTCCGTAGACTATTAGGAGTCCTTGTAGTCGTCATGTCTGTCCGTCCGTCCTGGCTCGTTCTCCGCCGTTTCTGCACCGATTGCCACGAAAATTGGTCGAGAGAGATGTATATTGATAATCCAAAAATGGGTTTTTAAAATTAACGAAAAATAATTGCTTTTTCCTCCCCCTCATACAGCGAAAAGTTAATAAGAGAAAAAAATCGATCTACCCTATCGTCTGGGGGTCCAAGGTATCTTTATACAATGTGTTGTTTTTCTAACCCGAAAAACTTTAAGGGTGTATTCTACGAGTGATTTCATCGAGAAAACACCTCCATATGTGGGGGTCAAATCTCAATACTTATTCTAGAAATGGCAGCCGTTTTAAAGTTTAAGATCCTTAGTTTTCATAAAAATTCATATCTCGAGACATGAAATAAAATGCTTTTATCCGCAAAAAGTCATCTCTATCGAATAAAAATATGCAAAACTTCTTAAAAGATACATAAAATAAGTTACAAGTACCCCTTAAAGTTTGTCGGGTTCGAAAAATGACATGTTGTATACTTACAACAAAAATGACCTTGAAACCATGTAGATCAAACCCCTTAGTCTCGAGATATATTAATACAAAGTTAAAATTAAAGTTTCCCCCCTTAACTTTTGAAATACTATCAATAATTCTGAAAAAATGTGCTGTATTCCTCCAAGTAAGTAGGTACTTTCAACTAAAACTATAGCGGACTCTGTATCATACATAGTTATTTTTATACAACTCGACTCACTTGTGACGTTCAGTTGCCCTTACTATTTTTTTTTTGTTTCGAGCGGTCTAAGAATGAAAGATGGGCCTCTTATGGCTACGGAACCCTTTCATGTGCGTGTTCGACACGCTCTTGGCCGGTTTTTTATACTTTATTGTTTGGGATCCTTCACATAGTATACCTACGTAAAACGTGCAAAATTTCAACTATGGCTTATTTCCTATTTTAGATAAAAAACAATTTTTATAAAATTCTGGCTTTTTAGTCATAAAACAACGTGCAGTCGTTTAAAAAAAAGTGCCGCAAAATTTGAAATTATAGGATCCTACTTAAAAATTGTTAATACCCCAAAAAATTTACACAACTCGTACACTTAATATTTTATAATTTTTTCCACAAACCCACTTCAGGGGTCAAAATTGGGGAATAGTATAAAAAAACTGAATTTCTGGCCGTTTTTCCAAGAAAAGGCTGTCTTTTAAATAACAAAACTACCTTTTGACTAATCGAGATCAAACTAGTCTCATTGTGCCCCTACGTAAATAGTTACTTTGGCCGTAAGCCGTAAAACAGACTCTTAAAAGACATGACAGAAAATTTTATGGTTTTAAAAATTCCTTAACAACTTTACTACTCCCTGGCTTAGCTTTCCAGGAAATCATCTCATCATAACTATAAAAAATCCATTGGATAAAATAACTAAATTATAAAATCCCGTGGTTTGATATGGCAAGTCATTTAGGTGATGGGCATGCCCACCTTGCCCATATGGGTGGATCCGCGCCTGATAATTATGACAAAAGTTTAATTTCGTACCCAACATACTGAGCAACGCTCATTATGAAACCAACTATGAAGAATACGTTTCAAAAAACCGTTGTTCTATAACATTTCGGTAAGTACCTAGGTCAAATTTAATTTAACAATGAATTAATAAAAAAAATCGCAGTTTCAAATGAGGAACAGGTTGTAATATTAAAAAACCGGCCAAGTGCGAGTCGGGCTCGCGCACAAAGGGTTCCGTAGCAGCAAATAGTTAAATCAACCTATCTCAAAAACTATAAGAGATACTTTGATCAAACCAAAAATCGTTGAAAGAGTTAATTAGCATGCATCACCTCTATTTTTTTTTAGAATTTTATACCCCGTAGTTATAAAAATAGAGGGGGGGGGACATACTTTTTACGACTTTGAGAGCTGATATCTCAAAAACCGTTCACTTTAAGAAAAATGTTTTTTAGAAAACTTTATATCATTTTAAAAGACCTTTCCATTGATACCCCACACGGGTATGTACATCGAAAAAAAAAATTTCATCCCTCAGTTACATGTATGGGGGGCCCCACCCCCAATTCTTTTTTTTACTATTTAGTGTCATATTTTTGTAGCGGTTCATACAACACATATTCCCATCAAATTTCATCACTGTAGTACTTATATAGTTTCCGAGTAAATCGGCTGTGACAGACGGACAGACGGACAGACGGACAGACGGACATGACGAAACTATAAGGGTTCCGTTTTTGCCATTTTGGCTACGGAACCCTAAAAAAGACGATAAATTTAAGTTGTAACGAGCGAAAGCCCGCACCAATTTGTTTATTGAGTTTCACCCAATACGCTTAAACAAGATATTTTGCTGAAGATTTTTCATTTCCTTGTTAATCAAGTCTCGGCGCTCCGGCTAAGGGCGGCCGCACCGGATGACCCTATAAGGGGCGCCGCTAACGTAAACCTCTAAACGGTTTTGTCATTGCTTTAGAACGAGCTTGAAGCTTGTAACTGTAGCTAGATTTTAAAGCTCGTTAACTTGTTAGCTACTTTAAAACGAGATCTGTCATACAATCGGTACGTTTAGGGCTTGTTTGTTTCTAAAGCTAACTAGCCGTTAATTAATAAGGTGGATTGGTTAGTCCAGTAGCGCTATGGATTTGGATTGCATTATGTGTAAGCACAAAGACGTTGATCGAAAAAGAGCGTCAGCCTTTTAGCTACTATTCACTATACGTTGGGTTGGCTTGCCTTTCAGAATATACGTACTGGGCCTAAATGTTTTCTTACTAAATAAGTAGAATAAAAATTGCTTAAATCTGCTAATGCCTCTCGCGACAATCCATTTAAATGAATGCATAGAATATTATAACCAATAACATGACAATAACCCTTTTAATAATATTAAAATATATACATATAGCTGAATTATTACCGCTCACTGACTGACTGACATGATTGTTCTCCCAGAAGGAGTCATTTTTCGATATAACAATGTTTTAGGGAAATGTACAGGGTGCTCCGGTGAGTAGAGAAAAACCTTTAACTTAAAAAAAAACAATTATATTATTAATATGTGGTGCTCTGTAAATAACAATTTCGTTTTCGTTATTCTAACATGATTTTGTTGACTGCCTCTGTGGTCTAGTGGTAGAAGCTTCGCTTCATGGCCCAGAGGTCCCGGGTTCGATTCCCGGGTGGGACCATCAATTTGTGTTTCTAAATTGTGGTTCTAAGTTTGGTTAGGACATAGAAGGCTGATCACCTGATGTCCGAAACAGTGAAACGATCCATGCTGTCGGATGGGCATGTAAAGCAGTCGGTCCTGCGCCTAGCTCTCTCCAGTCGTGTCGGTCAATCCGTCCCATTGGGTTATGAGAGTGATGGAACAGAGAGTGCTCCTGTGTACTGCGCACACACTTGGGCACTATAATCTACTCCTGCGTAGATGGCTGATCTCAAATGAGATTGGCCGCCGTAGTCGAAATTCGGCTAGGAGGACATTATTAACATGATTTTAAATCAGATTTAAGTAAAATTTAATGTTGTCCAGAATATTTTGATTCATTTATGATTTAAAATAATATCTACAAATTTAAATCCATCGTAAACCATGAATTCATAATCTACAGCTTAATGTTAAACAAATAGTTTAGTAACAATATTTTTATTGAGTGCATCACTTTTCAAACTACATACAAAATTTGTATTCATAAAACGTTTGAAACTACAAGTTACTACTACTTATCTCATGGATCTTAAACAATACAATAACATATATAACGAAAACAATAGATTACTGGACCCTATGCTATCAAACTGCAATAATTGCCAATGTTCAAAACCATATATAGAACTATCGCGTCCAGACTACAGGCACCATCCTCCACTTATGTTCACCTTCAGTAAAATTAAACCTATAAAATGCATCCAAACAAAAGCAATTCCAAAATTCAATTTTAAAATATGTGACTACAGTATTATCAATACGCAACTGTCCTCTATCAACTGGGAAACCATGCTAAAGGACAAAAATACATCAGAAGGCACCGAGGTATTTTACAAAATAATGTATGATATTATAGACAAAAATGTCCCACTGTGTAAAAACAAATCTCGTACTTTTCCTGTTTGGTTTTCCAGAGCTCTTTCAAGTACATTGATTCGGAAGAAAAAAGTTTTTAGTAAATGGAAAACTTATCAAAACCTTAGGGATTATAGAGAATTCTCTCTTCTACGAGAGAGAGCCAAATTATTATTAAAAAATGACTTCCGACAATATATTTCAACAA